>NC_092866.1:66447309-66456668 GCF_032062135.1 Pyxicephalus adspersus | reverse complement strand
GTTCCAATCCTGATTGAGGCTGAGGGCAGGAAGTGAATGTTTGTGTGCAGTTTGGGAAAGAATTCCGTGTTTTGTCAGTGCTATTATTCATCTATTATTCATCTGCTTGGGGCAGTCTTGGTGCCCCTGCTGGGTGTAACGCTTTTATCCTTCCCCGGCTTTCTCTCCTGCACCCAGTCAGCTCCTTCTGTATCCTCTGCACCCCAGTCTGGTAAATGATGATGGTAGGGTGTGTACCCGCTGTGTATCCCTTGTGTACCCGCTGTGTATCCCTTGTGTACCCCTTGTGTACCCGCCGTGTACCTTCCTGTATTGCTGACCTCAGTGAATGATGTGCATTGTCTGATCTCTTCTGGTTATTCACCTGGTCTGCCTTTGTTTTATTGAGGTTGTACAAAGTGTGGAAGATAAAGACCCCATGTAAGTTTATTGCACTCTGCGGAGACCCCCCCTCTGTTGTAACGGGACCTGGAGGGACCCTTAGCACATATTTGGTTTATAGAAGACATTGACGGGTCAGAGGAATGGGGCGGTCAGGTGAGGCCGTGTTTCTCTTAGATAGCCGACACGTTTCAGGTCTTCTTCAGGCTTCCATCAGCTCGGTGTTAGGGGCCCGCCTGTTAGATTGTCATCATTGTGTATTTGTATCATATTAATTGTATCTGGAACTCACAATATTATTCAACAACAGAAGGGGCATTAATGACCCCCCAATACCTCGCCCGGGGGATGGGGTCAATGGGGGACGCATTGTGCACCTCTGGGGCATTTTTACTCTTCCTGCTGAATTCTTGTCTTTTCTTTGTTTTTCTTCATAGTTTGAATGTTTTCAGTGCGTTCTGCTCATCCTCAGACAAATCCATTTCATAAAAGCACCTTGTAGCAGCGTGTTTGTGTGGATTGGCCCCGTGGCCCCTCTCCAGTCAGGGAACCTGTATTGTTTGCATTTTTGTGGTGAACGCTGCAGACAGATTTAGACTGCATTCCATTGTGAGATGGGAATCGGCCGGTATAACGGCGTTATATCAGAATGGTGGGGGATTTGTGCTTAGCACTGCTTCCTAAATCTGGATGATGAAGGTTGGAGTTACCCTTTATAGTAGGGACTAGAACCTATAGGAGCAGAGGGATTACTAAAGCTCAGCCCCAGAATATCTTTAGAGCATGAAGAAGCAGAAGAAGGGTTTTTACTTCTGAAAGTTACCAAATACAAGTAACATTTATACGATTACTAGACAACACACAGCTCAAATAAATTGTCTGGAATTTAGGACAATTGTCTTCTACCCGACGCATTTCGCCTTGTGGCTTCTTCAGGGAATACACATCAAAATATTCCTCTATTGCCTACTTCCCTCCACCAGCCGTAACCTATAGCAACCGGTGAGATGAAGCCTTGGTTGCTGCGGGTTATTTCTAGAAGTCTGGGAAGTTTTGGTGACAAAGGTGCCGCAATGTGACAATGAGATTGGTGTGGATAACATGGAATTCACGTTTTCTAGTATTGCTTTCCTTGTATTCACCCCGACACGTGCGGATCTACTTTGGTCCTTTGGTCCATTTCATGTGAATGTATCAATCATGTGACCCTCGGACGTTTCGGGTGGCCCCGACGCCAAGCAAGAATATGTCAGCCCTTCATATGATGGGACCTAAAGAGATTTATGGAGATATGGGTTGTATATGTTTATTGATCCGAGGTAACCTACCAATTAGATGTCCTCTTTACGAATATAATATTATTATTAATAAACAGATTTATATTACGCAGCACTGTACAATAATTAGGGATTGCTAATGGCAGACAGTGACACAGGAGGAGGGGAGGACAGAAGAGCTTACAATCTAGGAGGTGGGGGAAGTATCACACAATAGGAGGGGGATATGGAATGGTGGGAAGTAGTGAGGGATTAGGAGACAGAAGAAGACGGGTAGGTGAGGGGGAAGCGTTGGGTTATAAATGAGCAGAAAGTAGGAGCAAGCCGAATAGGACGAGGAGACCATTCCAGAGAGTCGGGGCAGCTCTAGGAAAGTCCTGGAGCCATGCGTGTGATGAGGTTATGAGTGAGGAAGTCATTAGTAGAAATAATGTTCACATTTCCAGTACAGAATAAAATGATTTGTGTCTGGCATTGTTAGCAATCCCTCCTAATGATTTATTAATATCTGCATTGTCCCCGTCCCATTCTGGTCCTCCCAATGTCTCTGTGCTGTCAGTGGTGTTCCCCTGGCTTTGTATGATGAAACGGTGAACCCTGCGGGATTACAGCTCATCTCTGGGATCTTTGTTATGATGGAAATTACCTGCAGCGTCACTGTGTGTGGGCGGCTCACTTCTTCCATGACTTCCATGTTCATTCTCACAGGTGCTGCATTGTGCAGGACGCTGGTAGCAGATCTCGGCTTTGGTTGGTTTGGTAGAAGTGATCGGTGCTTTGTACTTGGCCTGTCAGTGGACGTTTTGTAAGGAATCTGTTACTGACCTTCACCTTGTGTACACATCCCGGATATAACTCCGAATTAAAGGGATTCGGGGAGCCCTTGTACCTCAGTAATCGCCGCTGTCACTCGGACACTATGCCCCCTGGCTGGTTTTATCTGTGAATTTGTCCATTAATGTGTTTTATCATTGTTATATTATTATTAATACCCGGTATTTATATATAGAGCCAACATATTACGCAGCGCTGTACATAAATAGGGGTTACAGATGACAGTGATACAAGAGGAGGAGAGGACGCTGCCCCATATATTTTGTCAGTCTTGTATTTCCATCCGTTTCTGTTGTCCATATCATTCACTTTCACTCTGTTTTTCCCTCTATATTTAGGAAATGAATGTGTCAGCCACCCTGAAAGGTTATCCGAAGATCTGACCCATTCACAGGTCCCCTGGGCCCGGCATGGCCCAGATCTCTAACGGCAATGGCTTCAGACCGTCTCCCTCATCTCGGCCCCCGGGGACAAAGGATGTGGGGAAGGAGGAAGCCTTGCAGATGGAAGCAGAAGCTTTGGACAAGCTGCACAGAGAGAGGAGACTTTATGTCAGCCAGGAAACTCCTTTTACAAGAGCTCAGCCCAAACCTTCGGCCCTGAACAAAGCGGACCAGGATCTTATGGTTTTCCCTGAGGTGGATTCCAGACAACGGTCAAATAAATCTCTGCAGAATATTGATGTTGAGAAACTTCCTCTTTCTGAACTAGAAAAGCTACTTCTGGATGACACGTTTGAGGCTGCAGCACCAAGCCAGGCCATAAACCCAATGGCCTCAGTCCAGCGCTTCACCCCATCGTTTTCCAGTGGTCAGTGGACATCTAGATTGCAAGCTCCGGTGCCTTCTCCTTTGCCACCAACTTTTTCTGCATCGTTTCCAAAATGTTCAGACCCCTTTCAGAACGGCCTGAGTCCCAACATGTCTGTGGTGCAGCGCAGAGAGCCGCTGTATCTGAGTCTTCCTGCACGTCCTGCCTATGTTTCCTATGCTTTGCCCGCCAGTTCCCCATTTCACCTCAGAGGACCTCTGCCCACCTACTCTGCCCCTGTCACCCCAGACATGGCCAAATTATTTGACAAAATTGCAAAAACCTCCGAATTTCAGAGGAATGGGAAGTCCAATCACAACACTCCAATTAGGCAAAGCACAACCAACGCCTCTCCACAAGACAAAGCGGACACTACGGATGACATCAGTAAATTTGATTGGCTGGACCTGGACCCTCTCAGTAAACCCAAGGTGGACAGTGTGGACCTTTCTGTCCGTTTGCCGGAGAGTGAGGGTCCCTGTAGTGGGATTGAAGATCCTTGGGATGCCGTATTACTGGAAGAAAAACCTTTCAAATCCATTCAATCCGAGAGGAAAAGTAACATTAAATCGCCCTCTGGTGCCACAGTCACTCGGAGTCATTCCTTAAACCTGAGGCCAGCACACGCTCAGTTATTGAGGGGCCAGTCAGTGGAGGTAAGTGTTCCTTATGTATCCACCGAAATCTGAATGGGAATTGTTGTTTATTGGAATCCAAGGCCAAACGCTATTGGTGAGGAAAGGTTGGAAGATTTTCATTGCTGTTTGTGTGGGGAAATTTCCTCTCACTTCCTGTCCACAACCTAAAGAGATGTAACCGAAATACAGGGGGCAGAATAACCTGGCGGGGTTTCACCTTACCCCAGGAAATATTCATTTCCTGCGTATTATACTCTTTATGCAGATGATTGCCAGTGGAAATGATTATATTCAATGACTGATGAAGGAACGGCCGCTGTACACATGCTGTTCTATGCCGAGGGGAGGACAAGTCAGTGGTACTCCCTCCATAGTAATGCACAGCGCTGGTCCCTGATTGGTTGTTGATCAATTGATCTAAGCAGTTTGATGATGACATTGAAATTCGCTTTACACATCAGATTTGGGGAGGAGCATAGTGAAAATCATCTGCCGTGTGTATGAACCAATCACTGAGAGAAGAGTTTCCCCTCGGGGGATGTGTTGTATTCCTCAGTCACATCTGACTGATCTGTGTACATTGAATTTCTGGTAATCAGGGAACATCCTTTGCTGAATGGTAACATTGGGGGAATGTTTGTGGACAGATCCACAAGCAGAAGGGTGCAGTGTAAGGTTAAGGGGTCTCCAATCTCTGCTGAGGTACAGGCGGAGTTCATACATTATTGGCTGCAGATATCCCCGCTTCCTGATGATGAGGCTACACATGGATGATCCATGAAAGGGGATTTCAATATGAGGGTGAGGGTGAAAGAACGCGTGGCCTGTATTCACATCTCCGAGGAAACTTTCACAACCCTAAACACCAATGTGGCCGGCAGGCGGCAACGATTTCCTGCAATGCGATGCATCAAACTCTTCTACAATCTGCACACAATCTGCAATCTGTGGCTCCGGGGATGGCCTAACACAGAGTGTGAAATGTATATAGAGACTCAGTGGGGGAATATTAGGGGTCACGCTGGGAAAAGGACACATTGGGGGGTATATATGGGGTCACACAGAGACTATGATGCATAGACCCACTGTAGATATGTAAGGGGTCACATTGGAGGGGTATATAAAGGCTCACACTGGGGCAATATAGGGGTCATGCTGGGGATACAACACATGAAGACACACAGGGCAATAGAAGGGGCTGAGCTAGGGATAAGACATAAAGAGACACGCTGGGGGGTATGTAAGGGGGTCACACTGGGGGGTATGTAAGGGGGTCCACACTGGAGAGTATGTAAGGGGGTCCACACTGGAGGGTATGTAGGGGGTCCACACTGGAGGGTATGTAGGGGGTCCACACTGGAGGGTATGTAGGGGGTCCACACTGAAGGGTATGTAAGTGGGTTTCCTGGTTCTACATGTATATTTCTCACTCTTCTTGTTGGGAATTGGCAGACTCTCTGGCACATTGTGCTGCGCGCTGTCTTTGTCTCTCGGAGGTCAGATTTGTCTGTGATTGCCGCATGAATGATACATTTCCAGTTTTTATTTGTTTTAGTGACCTCAGATATTTGCTGTCAGGGAAGATCCCGGAGTTCAGCCGATTTCTCTGTAATGTTGTCACTGTTACATCCAGTTGTCACGAGATCCCCGTCCTTTCCTCCGCACGTGATTGGATGATTGATATTAATGGGTTTGTGACTTTTATTCCCTTTCATCATCACAAATATTTCCTGATGTCAGTTATATTTGTCAGAGCATCCAGCAAATATATTATATTATTCACCCAAAATCTCCTGTGCATTTACATTTCAATAATATTCTCCATCATTGTAATCTGCAGCATTCGTTACCATACTCCCTGTGATCCTGCCATGAAGGGCCTTGTTTAGACACTTCCTTCCCTTATAGGGTGACAACACTTGTCATGCTCCTGCATTGTTACATGGGCATCAACAAATCTGCCCGGAAAATGCCAATCAGTTGTCACTGGAGTGCAGGTAGACAGGAAGTGACTGCAAAGAGACTTCAGGAGATCAGTAGAGACATCTGATACGCCTCTGTATTCAACGTCAGGATAATAGAAGGACCCTGGGCCTTGTGTGGGCTCCCTAGGGAAGGGCCCATCTTTTGGGGTGTCATTAGGCCTCCAGTATTACATGCAGCCTAAATCTAGAGGGCCATGATGGTATCAAAGGGAATTCTCCAGCTAATTGTTTTCTGCCCTGCTTTCCCCCCATGTGATGTCATTGTGTGTCCTGTGATTGGCTAGACATATTGATGTGCGTCCTGTCATTGGCTAGAGATATTGATGTGTGTCCTGTCATTGGCTAGGGATATTGTTGTTTGTCCTGTCATTGGGTAGATTTATTGATGTGTGTCTTGTCATTGGGTAGAGATTTATTGATGTGCGTCCTGTCATTGGCTAGAGATTTATTGATGTGCGTCCTGTCATTGGCTACAGAGATTTATTGATGTGCGTCCTGTCATTGGCTAGAGATATTGCTGTGCGTCCTGTCATTGGCTAGAGATATTGCTGTGCGTCCTGTCATTGGCTAGAGATTGTGCGTCCTGTCATTGGCTAGAGATGTTGTTGTGCGTCCTGTCATTGGCTAGAGATATTGCTGTGCGTCCTGTCATTGGCTAGAGATATTATCATTGAACAGTTATGGAATTTCCTGTATTACAGGGTGACGGTGACACGGGCTCGCGGATCCCGCCAGGAAACTCGGTTCTGCGAGAATTGGAGGTGCAGGATGAAGAGGCAGCAGCATTCTGTGAGGAGATTGAGAGGTGAGAGGACGATGCTCTGCGATTTACCGTGCGGATCTTCTGAACCCGGCCAATGCTGTGTATATAACCCACCCTGGAAGTGTAAGGATAGAGACGGAAATAAACAAACCCAGTCAGAGCCAAAACAGGAAGTGATGGAAATCTCCACAAAAAGTATTCCCTGGGGACAGACGGTGACACGCAGGATTCCTATCACGCAGCCTGACACCCTAACATATGAATTCCTGGCCTGCGGACCTCGTTGTCCCCGGTGTCCCCTCCTCCTTATCATTCTTCTTAATGAAAGGCTCCGTACAGCCAATGTTTTGTTATTTGTAGATGGAGCAGGGAAGGGTTAGAACCCCTGCTGGGTTTTCACTGTTTTCCTGATGAATCTTCTCCCTTCCAGTTCTGATGTCGGCCAATCACCAGACAGGAAATGAGTGAAATATCTACAACGCAGATCGATAAATAACTTTCAGGGTTTCAGTCTTTGTAAATTTGTCATCTCTATCGCATTATTCTGCAGCTCAGTCAGTGTTATTGTATTCAGTGTACAGCGCTGCGTAATATGTTGGTGCTATATAAATCCTGTTTATTAATCATTTTAATAATAATTATTTTGGAATTGCACATTTTTGTAATTTTTGGATGGTCCCTAAGTGGTGAAGGATTTGTTCCCTCGCCTGACCCTCAATCCCACCAATCATTTTATGTTTCCTTCTGCTGGCCTTTTCTTCTGATTAGGGTGTGGGTGCCAGATGATGGAGAAACTCATCCTGAGACCCCCTATACAGCAGGGGATGGATAAATCGGGCCTGGTCATGTGACCTCGGGTCAGTATTTTGGGGATTTCTCATTGTGCCCCCATCCAGGTAGAGCAGGAGGCTGTGCGGAGCTTTATTAGCTCTAATCTACAATATTATCCATAGAGCTGTGACGGGTTATATCAATGGAAGTGAGACGTCTGTGGATTTCGGACAATAGATGACCTGTCTGACATTTGATGAGATATTGGTATTGTTGGTCTGATATCTTTACAGGCTGAGGAGGAAATTTCCCAGTGACAACCTACAAACCAATCCGGGTTTTGTCCTGAGTGCCGTCATGTCCCAGCGAAATCTCAATGCAGAAAGCTGCAGCGTGAAAGTTTCCATCGAGATCGAGGGCTTCCAGCAGCCGGTCACCTTTACATGTGACAGTGAGTATGGGGTTATAAACTGACACTTTGTATTGGGGGAGGACGGAACCTGAACAGCCAGTAAGATGTCGGCTCTTATTCAGCTCACTTGAATTGCCCCATTCTTATATATTAAGTAAAGTGAACCTGTCACCTGGATAAGGTAAACGAGCAATCTTTAAATGAGAGCGTAATCTGAGGTTACCTTCAGTGTCAGAATAATGAGACAAAGTCTAAATATGCATTCCTCTTTCTATGTACGCATTTCGCTTAGCGGCTTCCTCAGGGATAGCTTGGGACCATGAACATTATAGTTGTATATTCCTGTGGAGTTTTGGGACACTGCATACAGTGATGAGAGCAATGCTGAGGACAAATTTACCTCCTTCTGCTCAGCCTTTTTCACTGACATTGACAACAATTCTTCAACATTTCCAGGATATTTCTACATACCCAGGATCTCATCACTGAAGTTCTAAGCTCCACAGAAATATACAACTATCATTATGTTCAGTCTCAAGCTACCCCTGAGGAAGGCGTTGGGTGAAATGAGTCGGCATATGACACCATTAATAAGAGTTGTATATTAGTTCAGCTTTGTATAGCAATTAGTCATTCAAACCATGACCCACTAATGGGCTTCAGACCACCTAAATCATTTCAATATATTGAAACCTTGGTAACTTGTTTTCTGACGCCTATCAAGCTCGCCCTCCTGGCCGTCCCCTCCACACCAAACTTTCCAATGGCTTCTTCAATGTAAGGGAAGGGTTAGCAGATGATAGGAAGCTGGGGCAAACTTTTACAGAACATCACAAAGTCTTCATTGCAGAGTTTTGGGTGGTGGAGTCATTTTAGGACGAGGTGTGGAATGTTCCAGTAATTGTTTTCTTCTTCTCATCTAGTAAGCTCCCCGGTGGAGCTGATCATTATGCAGGCGCTGTGCTGGGTCCATGATGACCTGAACCAGGTGGACATGGAGAGCTATATACTGAAGGTGTGTGGCCAGGAAGAGGTTCTGCAGAAGTAAGTAAATATGAATTTCTGCACATCATTTTATCTTCGAAAAAGTCCCTCTCATCCTTCCTAATGCATGAAATACAGACTACAGATCAGAAGGCATCAGACTGCGTTCTATAGCTTCCCCGAGGCCGCTATACAGATTCTACTCAGCTTGTACACAGAATAATCTGAGTAACTAATGGCTGCACTGTGCTGAGAGTCTATTTTTAAAGCACAGTCACATTCCGTACATTTCTTTACTATTATCACCACTTCTTCAAATGTGCTTGACTTTCTTTGGGGTCAAGTAGTTTGTGTCTCTGCCCCTCCCACAATGGGGAGATTTCCCCTTAGTAGTTTGTGTCTCTGCCCCTCCCACAATGGGGAGATTCCCCTTAGTAGTTTGTGTCTCTGCCCCTCCCATAATGGGGAGATTTCCCCCAGTAGATTGTGTCTCTGCCCCTCCCA
>NC_092866.1:66445611-66446532 GCF_032062135.1 Pyxicephalus adspersus | reverse complement strand
TGTCTCTGCCCCTCCCACAATGGGGAGATTTCCCCCAGTAGTTTCTGTCTCTGCCCCTCCCACAATGGAGAGATTTCCCCTTAGTCTCGGCTCCTACGGAGGTGGGATTTCTATCCCCAGGCCTGGAATTCTCTGTACAATGTTTATTGCTCCCTGTATTTGCTTGTGGTCTCAGCATTGCCTCTCATTGTATTGCTGCCATGGCAGTTGGCATTGTGTGTAATGTCTTTGTATCCTTTTTATTCTGCAGTAAGCATTGCTTGGGCAGCCATGAGTATATCCAGACATGCCGTAAGTGGGACACAGAAATCCGGCTGCAGCTTTTGTGTCAGCGCACTGTGTGCAGGGCCATGGCACGCTCGGTGAGTAGGTGGGGTTTGCAGCGCCGGTTTTGCTGTCTTGAGTCGGCAGAATTCACATTTGGAGCTGAGCCACTGCTGGGTGCTGCTCAAATATTTCTCATTTCCTGTTCTCCATGCGATCTGCTTTCAGTTTATATCGGTTACCTTGTGCCAGGAAATCTGCTCAGAAGTGGCTACGGAGGAATAATAATTTCTCCTCTGTCATTTGGAGATCTATGAGCGGAGTGTCTGATATTGGATGGAGGAACCCCCTCCAGAGAATGTTATGAGTGCAAACTTTACCCAGAACAATTGATTACAATGGTTTACCTGGAGCAGTGGTGGCCAACCTTATCGGACCTGGGACCACTAAATGCACGGAACCTGGACCGCACATGTGCAGGGAGCCGAGTGTCACGCAAAGGGGAAGAAACTTCCCCCATAGTGACGTCATGATGCCAGAGCCCCCCACTCTCCCATCGCAGGTCTGAGCCCAGAGACACAACCCGCCTTGGGCCCGAGATCCGTACAGGGACATGGTCTGCGGCTCTGCCCGGTGCGCTGCCGAACAAGGGGGGGG
>NC_092866.1:66434625-66444836 GCF_032062135.1 Pyxicephalus adspersus | reverse complement strand
TCTGTAACAATTCTTAGGAAATGTTGCGGCAGTCTTCCTGAGCCGTACTTCCTGAGCCATACACTTCCTGTTTCCTGTCATACTGCCGTGGCATTGAGCTGCAGGCCTCCTCCTCCGATGCTCTCGGTATTCAGCTCTCTGTACGGCCCGTCCGCTGTTTATCACATGATGATTGCTCTCACTGTTTTGTGATTGCTATTCTATCTTTTCCTCTCATCAAAGCATTTCACTGTAAATGTTTCTTGTATCATTGAATAAAGAGTTCTGAACTTTTGTTACTTTTTTTTCTCTTTGTTTATAGGCTGAAGACGATGCAACACCGATTGACCTTAATAGACATTTGGCCCTGCTGGACAGGCCATTCAAAGAGCCGATTACTCGGTACAGTGCAAATCATTGTTTCCAATAAATATTTTGGGTCATATTTGTAAAGGAGTGAATGTCACTTTGATCAGACAATTTCAGGTGGTGAATCAACCACTGTCATTTAAAACACCTTAAAGATTCACCTGCAGTGTATGGTGATTGTCAGATTCACGGCTTGGATATATTCCCCATTGTCACAGACACCTTGCAGCTTCCCAGTCTCTTCCGCCCCCTCTGTATGAAAAAATCTGCAACCTTGGTTCAATCTTATTTCACATATTATTGATGGAATTGTGCTGTGGCTTGTAGTCACAGGTTGGTGAAGAACCTTTTCTGCCCCACTATGACTGCCCCACTATGACTGTGCCCCGGGGTACAAAGCCCCCTCCATAAGGGGTCACCAGTTTAGTGTGGAGGAACTCGAGTGTCCTGCACAGAGCCCTCACCCCATTGAACACCTCCAATATCCCGCGTTGAGGATGTTATAGCTGCAAAGGGTGCATGTGTGGCCTAACTTCATATTCTTGTCCATGGAGGAGGGGGCAACTCCAAATTTAAGCCAATGGGGGTGGCTGGTCATCTTCATAGTAATGTCTGTATTTTAGGGATGTTTATAAACTCCTATAGGACTGATAGATTGATGTCCTGTTACAGATACAGTAAAAGTGAATCCACTATGAATGTATGAACGCATAGATTTAAATGAAAGTTTTTGGTGAAGAATATAAATGGTAACAAAGCTGTACCCATTGTGGGAAATCTCAGCATTAGAGTTCCAGGAAATATAAACCAGCCGACCCCTCTCCTGACTTAGCAGTACTGACGGAAGCACTAAGACAATGCATGTGAGATATAAGCTGTATGTTATCTCTGCAGACAAAGCATTGAAGAATTACTGGACACTTACCATGAGCAAGTCAGCATGTGCCTTAAAAATGAGGTAAGAATGATTACCAGGAGGAGACTGGGAATATTCTGTGCTGCCCATTGCAACAAATCAGAACTTCCCTCTTACTGTAACTTGCAAACATTGATGGTGATATTGGTCGGAGTGCTTCTGTCTGCCAGTCACCAGTCTGCTTGTAGCCACCGGTCTGTCTTGTCGCTTCCTGGGCCACTGGTCCTCCTCTTTCTTTTCCTCCAGTTGTATTTTCTGAGCTCTTACTGAAGAGTTGTTCTTTAAAAATCCTAGCTGCTCACTAAGTTGATTTCCAGCTGCAGATTGACATTTGGTGTGATTTGTCTCGGCTGGTCATTGACTTATAGTCCGCTATATACCCTTGTTGTTATTGTGCAGCATATGAGGCAGCAATGTCGGAGTGCCGCCCTGGGAAAATGAAGGCAGAAACACAACTTAGAATTTCCCGCTGCACACAGCTGCATTGTTCTCGATAATCAAAGGAAATGCCATTATGCTGAATTGTTAATAATCCTGAGGATTCTCCGTGCTTCATATCCTTGCACGTTGGCTGGTTGGGGAGGATGATGAGAAATATCCATCCTGTGTCTGTAATACTAATATACATAGCAGGAAGGATTGGAAGTGATTTACATAATGCCACCATATTATTCGCCACAAATTCAATTGCTTACTACATGATGGATATTGATGCTGTGCCTGCTGAAACATGAAAATACATTTATTCACATGGGACAATAATTTCAGATTTTTTCCATGTTAATTATCTAATTTTGCTGAACTATTTATTCCATAAGAATACCCCGCTCTGGTCCTCTGCACCCCCTGTGACTCCCCCATCCCCATTGATTATCTGGGGGATTTATTTACCTTGCTGATGGTTGCTGATCCTGAGTGTTGCCCCGGGGTGTCTGTGCAGGACATATGGATGGTATATTATGATTGTGTATGCTTGCTGCACAATTACTTGACACAGATCTAGTAAAGGTCGGGTACATCGCATAGTTCCCTTGTTTTGTAAAGTTCCTGACATAAAGATTTGGCATTTAATTTGCTCCCTAAATATCTCTGATTGTTGCAGAGTAACCCATACAGAGCTGCTGACCAAATCATCAAAACGGTGAGAAGTATTTGTAAGACGGTGGACAGCGTGGAGACCCCATCCATAACGGATTGTATCAAGAAGCTGCGCAGGGCTGTGAATTTGCCCCGGAGTCACAGTGTGGAGGTATGGCGGCCTGAAGGACGGATGGGTCAGCTGTCATTTGCTGGCTGCAGGCACTGCATTGGTTTCTGTTGGTGCATGGGTGCTGTCCTTGCATTTTTTTATCTGGAGTTTGTGTACTTTCTAATATTACATTGTGTGATTTTTAGGGGAGCTTCAGTCCTGTTCTGGCATGTAACCACAATCCTTCAGAGGGTGAGTGTTTCCAATATCATATTTAGAAATCTTGGCAGCATATTGACGAGTGTAATAAATATTTTACATTGAATGTAGGTGTCCCTGAAAATGAAAGCCCTTTGCAGGAAAGTTTAAGCCGGTTAACAACTGCGGTTCACAAGCTGCTGCAACTTCACTTCTCTTCCTGTAATGCCATCATGGACCCTGGTAAAAGCCGGCCGATAAAAGAGGCTCGCAGCTCTGCTGACCATCTCCAGTTCACCATATTTGCTGCTCACGGGATTCCTACAAGTTGGGTGTCCAGGTAAGATCAGTGGAATCTCGTCGGTAAATGTTGTCCTTCCAAAACGCAGCTTCTGCTGATTGCTGAAGTGTGCAAAGTTCTATTAATGACTGGCAGTCTATGACAACTATGAAGGTTTTATCTGGACTTTCCATGTTCTTCAGTAGTTGTTGGAGTGATAGGGGTCAGGTCTTGTCTCAGATGTTTGATCTGATTTAGGCTCCTATCATAGGCCATCTTCCCAAGGGTATGGATTCCAATATAAGTCTATGGGAATGTGAAACCTACTGGAACCAGGTCAACTGCAAATATGACGCACCTGTCATTTAATTGTGTGTGATCTCAGAATCCTCTTATACTGGTTGGGTCCACACAAACCCAAAGCCCACCCACACAGGAACCCCTAAAGTGGAACTCAAGTCTCATTTTTATCTTAAGCAGTTCAGATGGATTATTGCAAAATAAGACAGTTGATGTTCCTCAATCACTGTTCTTACCTCTCTGATTGCCTCTGAGATTTGCAGAAATGAATTAATCCCTGCGTGGGGGTTATATCATCCCAGCACAGTCAACCAAGATGGCTGAAAATTGCCCTGTGAGGGAATGGGGTAAGTATTGTGGGTTTAGTTCCACTTTAGGTTTGGGATTAACTTGTATACCTAAGAATGAGATGAACCTGTAAGCTGTGCTTTTATTCTGTGTAGAATAGTTGCTTGTGAATAACAGATTCACCAATTTTAGAAATTGTAATGAAATACAAAGAGCATTTCTCATGAAAGCAGGAACACGGCATGTCAAAGGAGAAGGTTGCACTTTACTTGGAGACATAAAAAGAAAGATTGGCTGTATCGGTCACGCTTTTCTTGAAAGGCATCCAATTCCTTCACAGGTTGCAATGTAATAATCTAATCACGGGGATCTTTTAGATAAAACACGTGGCAGTATTTACCTTCACAAATGTTTCTTTATTTATGACCAAGAAACAGTTTTATTTTCTTGTACATTAATGGTTTATATGGCCAGCTACAGGAGGATTAGACCCAGTCTATGATAAAACTTTGTCTCCAGTTTTTTCCAGTGGCCTACAAGCATAGATTTCCTTTCCTGGCCCTGATGTATAAAAGGCAGACAGATTTTACTGCCATCTTTTCCTATTGAAGTGTTTCCTCTAATTAAAGTCATCAACAGTTAGAGCTGATCCATTCTACTGCAGAAATAGAATGCGGCTGCCCTCCGCCTGGCTTCTGAAATCTGCATCCACATCCCACTGGCCTGTGCGGCTCCACACGGGAAGGCTTTCTGGCTCTCTTAAAGGAGATATTGCCACCATTTTAATAATGGCCTGCTGTTAGCCACTGGACACAAACATAGAGAAGTCATTTAAAGTGAAGATATCTCTGCTTACTGACACACCTTCCTGTATGGTGGAAAGAAACCCAAGGATAAGTCTATAGAGTGTTCACCATTTTGTTTCCTTTCTCCTGTTTCTGTCTACCTAACAAGTTGTCTGTTAATATTTCCCATCACCTGGAACATTTGCCATATATATATATATATATAGGGAGTGATACGATACAAACTGAACTTGGATCTGTAAATTCCTAATGTCCTCTTTTTAATTATAAAATATTGCAGAGGGACCACACATCTGCCACCACTTCCATGTACCTTCTACTGTTTGACTTGGGTCGGGGTCTAATTTTGGTTCTTTCTGTGCCTCAGTAATTGTTGTTGAACCCTTCAGTGATTTTCTTTTCCTTTCTTGGATAACTCTATCTAGCTCATGTTTCCTATAAAGAGCTTCCTTTCCTTTGTGATTTGGACTGCTAGTGTCTTTCAGCTACTGAGTGCTCTTGTAATTTTGGTTGGACCCTGTGCGGGGGATAAGGGTTTCATTTCCCCCATTCTGGGTGGTTAAGGCAGAATATCTTCCAGGGTCTTAGGTGGTAATGGGGGGTTATCCTGTGCTGCCATGCAGGGTCCAACCTGACCGTGTAACTTCATATGTCCCGTGTTGGACTCCAGGTTATACGGTGAGTACAAACATTTTATTGTGATATTAGTCGACTGTTTTCAGGGGTAGAAAAGTTTTCTGTTGTGTAGCAGCAAATCTAATAAAGTTTGCAATTTTTTTTTCTTAAAAGAAACCGTCTTGGTTCTTGGGATCTTGTAGTGACTGATTTGTTCTCTCTTCTGTTTCAGCCTTGAGAAATATTATTTAATGTGCTCTCTGATGTATAACGGGAGAGATTTATTCAAACCGGTTCAGTCCAAGAAAGTGGGAACATACAAGAGCTTCTTCTATCTGGTGAAATGGGATGAGCTGTAAGTATTGATCTTCACCGCCATTCTTCCCTTGCAGTTTAGTTTAAGTAATGGTTAGAAACATTATTTTACTGTCATTAGACAAAATGTTATGGTAAATGCCCCTGTAATAATGGGAAAATCGGTAAATGGCGACACCTGTACTGACTACAGCCGTCTTTAGAAAGACTTTTCCCCTTTTCCAGTGTTTTCCTCTCTCTTCATGTTGTATATAACGAACTGCAAGAAAAGACAGCGCTGACCAAAATCCTGATGGGGAGTTTAATATTTCTTCAAATATAGACAAATGATTTGGCTTTAAATATATTTTATTTATTGTGTTCTGTATGCAAGGCTTGTTTCTTAATTGGTAAATTATGTGCTGGTTGTGTTGTATGGGTTATATTTTACTCTGTATATGCTGTCCTGTTCATGGTCATGTATTAAATTATGTGACATCTTGTTGTATGTCCCTGCTGTGTGTATGAGTTATAAACTGCAAGGTTGTCCCCTTCCATGTTGTGTGTTATGTGATATACATTGTAATGTGTTCTTTGTCATGTATTGCTGCAGTGTTGTATGGGTCATGTATGTCATTGCTGTGTTGTATGTATTATGTATGTCATTGCTGTGTTGTATGGGTTATGTATGTCATTGCTGTGTTGTATGGGTTATGTATGTCATTGCTGTGTTGTATGGGTTATGTATGTCATTGCTGCATGCAGTGTTGTATGGGTTATGTATGTCATTGCTGCATGCTGTGTTGTATGTATTATGTATACATTGCTGCATGCTGTGTTGTATGGGTTAGGGATTATACATTGCTGCATGCTGTGTTGTATGGGTTAGGGATTATACATTGCTGCATGCTGTGTTGTATGGGTTAGGGATTATACATGGCTGCATGCTGTGTTGTATGGGTTAGGGATTATACATGGCTGTATATTTCTATAGGTTATGTAGTTGTGTGGATGGCTCTGTCTGACCTCTTACTGGATACATAGGCTGAGTTATTATTCATTTGCTTTTATCTTTATGAAGTGTTTAGAAGACAGAGGACAGATATCGGCTACCATCATAGTCGCATTTCTTATGTTTTCCAGGATCATTTTTCCAATACAAATCGCACAACTGCCATTAGAATCAATCCTACAGCTCCGCCTGTATGGGATCCTGAACCCAAACAGTGGGGGCTCTCCGGACTCCAATAAGCAAAGAAAGGGACCAGAAATGTTGGGACAGGTGTCCTTACCCCTCTTCAGCTTTAGGAGGTGAGTGATAAAGTGTTCCCCTTTATGATGTACAGGGTCAGGCACAGTAAGGCCTCGTCCTGCGGCCAATGTCTGAGCGCTGAACCAGCCAACCTTCATCCACCGTACACTTCATTCATGATGTTCATAGAGCACTGAAGGCGCCATATTGGTTTCATTCTCTGGATCAGTGAGGGCTTCCCAGCTTGGCTGCATGGAGTTTGTCTGTAGGAGAGCCCTATGGCAAACATTTTATTCCGTGCTCCATAATACATACAATGTAACACTATGTAATACAATACCTTGTTACAACTATTAAATTGCACTTTTAGGATACACTTACTACATTTATAGATAAATTATTTACAATAAAATACATTGATTGCTACATATGTGACCCTCCCACCATAAAACACAATAATACTATAATAAAGGTCCTCTGCCATTATGACCATTTTGTTGTGCATAAAGATCCTTAGAAAGCATCTTCTTCTACGCGTTTCGCACTCCTTGCTTCTTCAGGAGAAACGCTGTCTTGGCATCTATAGGTAAAGCAGGCAATGCCAACAACAGTTTAGTAATGGCGTATATCTAAATCCATAAAAACACAGTCACATGAAACGCACCTTGTATTTCACACATAATCCAAAAATATGCTGGATGCACCCCGATATCATATTAAACTCCAGGTAACTCACATCCAGATCCCCCAGCCAATACAGATTATTAATAATAAACAGGATTTATATAGCGCCGACCTTATACGCAGCGTTGTACTTAAAGGTTGCAAATGACCGACAGATACAGTGACAATGGAGGGGCTGACTAAACCGAAATACTTAAAGTATACAGAGACACGGGGCATTGTGCGTTATATTCGTGCTGTGTGATGGGAATATTTCCCGGGTTTTATGTTCTCAATGGGTTCCCTGTCTTCCAGAACTCTGACATGTGGAACTAAACTCCTAAACCTGTGGACGTCCTTCCTGTCCAGCGCAGGGCCTAGCACTGTGGGCAGGAAGACGATGCCAATGCAGAAGCTGGTCATACAGGTGAGTGTGTTCAGTATATGTGTGCCCGCTGCACATCCATAGATACCCAGTATATGTGTGCCCGATGCACATCCATAGATGCCCAGTATATGTGTGCCCGCTGCACGTCCATGGATGGTCAAAGTGCAGGAGGTGTGAAATGAATGTCTATCCAATGGGGACCAAAACCTGATTTTCTGGCTTCTTTTCCTATGATACTAAACTGGTACCCCAGAGGAAGAAGGGTGCAGGAGGTGTAATATGTACGTCTGTCGCTTGAGACTAACCCATGCTTTTCTGGCTGCTCCTCTTCTGCAGAATGTAATTCATATGTCCATTACTGCTTTTCAAACACTTCCTCCTTGGTGCTGGTATTATTGGCACCCTGGTTGGGGTAAAATGAAGGAAGTGTAATTCCTTCACCTGCCACATGGGGACTAATACTGCTTTCTGAACAGTTCTTTGGGGATGTTTGCGAGGTGTGGGGGCAGATTTTTTACTTCCACCTCATTATCATTTTCTAGGTTTACTTATGGGCAGTAAACATGTTTTTCACATTTTTATAAATCCCTTGAGTGACAAACACAGAATTTCTGAATTTCGCAATGCAGATATTTTACTTTGTGTCTTCATCCAGGTGGATTTCCCCTCTCCGGCTTTTGACATTGTGTACAAATCTCCAGAGGCGACAAGCAGCTGCGTGCCGCAAAGCATCGATACACTGGACAAGGAAGCCAAGAACAGACTGCTGACTCTTCTGTCTAAAGAGACCCTGTCTGGGTAATACACGGAAACTCCGATCAATCATAAGCTATCCTGCACAAACTCCTCACTGTGTGTGGTGCCTAACAATGGGGACACCATGTACATGGCAGAAATGACACCATAATAGGGGCACAATAATCCCCTTTATCCAGTAAACAGAACAATCCACATACAAAAAACTTCTAAGTAATTGCATACATCCTAATTACAAATGATGACAGATTTGCCTAATTAATTACAAACTGCCATCCTCACAGTCTCCAGGGTTCCACATAATTACCGGTGACTTACCTGAGTAACCTTTCACTTGGCGAGTGGTAAATGTTTGTCCCTGCTGCTGTTCCTAAACCGGTGAGTAGCCATAATGGCGCGCTAAGCAGCCTGCTGTATATAAATGTTATGACACATCTATTGTTATATATCTGCTGGATTCTGGTTTATTGGTGACAGTGGGAATAGCTGCAAAATTTAAAGCGTCTGGGCAAATAAATATCATGGCGTTCTCTGGATCCCCCACAATCTATCCATAATCTATCCATAAAACTGCATGGATTGAGATTTCAGAGAGCTCAGTGGAGACATAGAAAGTTAGATAAATAGATTTCTGGCCAGATCAGCACATTTTACATTCGGGGAAATATTATTGTCTGGCATAAATACATCTTTTTTTAACTTCAATCTATTTAGATGAAACACTTTCCACGTTCTAGAGTCATGTTGGTACAATTTGTATTTCTATTTATAAATTCCCACATTGATCAATATCCAAACTACAAACATTACTACAAAACCCCTTGGTATAGGACGCCCCTTTCCCCCGGCATCCAGAGTTAGCAGAGTAATACTTTAGAGGTTGCATATAAAGTCATTACCCATTTTTCTTGTTAAATAGTAAAATAATTTTGTTATTGATACAAACCTAAAAGCAGAAGATTTGTTTACGACCAGGGCCTTTTATTCCTGTTGTGTGCATTGATTATAATAAACCTTTCCTAGAAATCCTGAATCCATTGAGCTGCCCTTTCTGGTTTATCTCGCCGTCTTTGTTCATGTTGTGGTGTTGTTGTATTGCAGGTTATCGAAAGAAGATAAATCCTTTCTATGGGAGAAACGTCACTACTGCTACCAGCACAGGAATAGCCTTCCCAAGATCCTGGCCGGTGTCCCCAAATGGGACATTTCCTACCTGGCCGATATCTACTCCCTACTGCGTTCCTGGCCACCTCTGACCCCAGTCTGTGCCCTGGAGCTGCTGGACTCCAGGTGAGACATATCTACAACATAAGCTGCAGTGCAGCATGAGGCTTCTTTCTGTATTATTGTTTTATTGTCGGCTTTACTGACTGCTTGATATTGATGTTCATCGTATGAGCCACATGATGTGACTACAGGTATGGTTTCCTGATTTTGGTTATTACACCTTTTAGGTTCACAGATCAGGAAGTGCGGTCAGCAGCGGTGGGATGGGTCCAGGACAGCATGAGTGATGACGAATTGGTGGATTTGCTGCCACAGTTTGTGCAGGTGAGCTAATAAACTGATTTGTAGCAATATAAACCTATAGAAAAGCCTACGATGTCCTTCTATGTATGTATTGTAGGCTACAGATATGTGAATATTCATTATTTACTTGGTTTCACTTTGTGCCTGCTATACAGCGCTGCGTAATATGTTGGTGCTTTATTAATAGATAGTAATACCGGGGTCCTAATGATCCTCTTTTTGTTTACCCCTGCAGGCTTTAAAACATGAAATATACCTGGATAATGCACTGGTGCGCTTCCTACTGTCACGTTCTCTGGGAAATATCAGGGTCGCCCACTATTTATATTGGTAAAAGTTCCTTTCTGTGTATTACTTTATTTTTAGATCAAATTTGTAACCATTTTTA
>NC_092866.1:66415687-66434124 GCF_032062135.1 Pyxicephalus adspersus | reverse complement strand
CCTAGGCACAGGAAGTCACCTGATATACAGCTATGAGGATACAGAACAGGAGTGCCTTGGCACTGAAGTCACCTGATACACAGCCATGAGGGTACAGGAGAGTGCCTAGGCACAGGAAGTCACCTGATATACAGCTATGAGGGTACAGAATAGAAGTGCCTAGGCACAGGAAGTCACCTGATATACAGCTATGAGGGTACAAAACAGGACAGTAGGAATAGTCTGGTCCTTAGCGATTGCCCATAGCCAGGCCTTTTGGGGCTGAGGAGATTGCGGAGGTCCCTTCTGTCATAGATTCTCCCTCTCGGCTTAGGTGAGCAGTTTGCTTCTGCTTTGGCTGTCATATTTCTGTCAAGTCAATAACTTTGGCTTTGTGATTCAGGCTTTTGAAGGACTCTCTGAATGATCCGCACTATGGGGGGCGCTATGAGCAGATTCTGGGTGCTCTTCTTTCCATTATTGGGAAAGGGCTGCGCCAGGAACTGGAGAAACAGACCAGACTGACCCAGCTTCTGGGTGTGGTGGCTGAGAAGGTCCGACAAGCGAGCGGTTCTGCCAGACAAGTAAGATATTCTATTATCTGTACACTGCTATGGTCCTTCTGTTGCAGCACTGGGACTCCGGGGACTTTCCATGTCCATACCTAATATCCTCACCACTAGGACCATCCGACTATCCAGCTAAATGTGAGCCCCCCAATACAGATTGGTTCTGACCCATTGGATCCCTTGTACACATTGCTGTTCATTATTTATGTAAATGGTAATGTAGATTTGTGTTGAGTCCTCAATGTCCTTGTGCTGCCACATAGGAAGCTAACTGATAATAGAAGCATTGGGTACAGCTAGACCTGGATCCATACATATTAGTGTGCTCTTACTCCTGCAGATAGCCTTACAGGAGGGAATGGAACGGGTACAACTTCTGTTCAGGAAGAATAAGATCCGCTTACCACTCAACCCAAGTCTGGAAGCCAAGGAGCTCAATGTGAAGGTCAGTCCTGCAGATAGGGGGCAGCTTTGTCAAATATCCCTGTTGGTGGCAAAATGCAACACTGTCAATATTTTTTTCCATTAGGTATAAATTGATGTGAGCGGCTGCCATTTCTCTCTCCATGATGTTTGTTGTTCAGTTGCATTGACCGCTTACAAACTGATCTCTGTTTTTGTACTTCGCACCCCCTATGTTCTCCCTGTAGGCCTGCTCTTTCTTCAGTTCCAATGCAGTACCCTTAAAAGTCACCATGGTGAGCGCCGATCCGCTTGGGGATGAAATTAACTCTATGTTTAAGGTAAAGAATCAGTTTGTATTATTTACTGAAAAGATTGTAAGCTCTCCGTATCCGAGGATCATTCCTGCATTTGTCTTGTAGGTTGGAGAAGATTTGCGCCAGGATATGCTGGCCCTGCAAATGATAAAGATTATGGATAAGTTGTGGCTACAGGAAGGTCTGGACATGCGGATGGTGCTCTTCAAATGTCTTTCTACTGGCAAAGACAGAGGTGGGGTGTTTATTAAATATGGGTTTTACATAGAACTCCATAAAGTAGAGCAGTCTTATTCTACAGACACATCTAGACTTCTTTCAACATATATACAAGAAAATGCATTCCAGATAGGACGTAATAGAGTTTAGCTCACATTTATGCCCTTGGTATCACCAGGAATCCTCCCCATGGCCTGTGTTATGGGGGAGGGGGGTAATATTCATCTACCAATAGGGATTTGGGGACAATAAAGGGCTTAAGATGGTTTCACAGTTCCCCATTGCCCAGAATGAGCAGGTCACATTATAGCGGTGAGCATTGTATGTGGTGGTCTTCCCGGGGGCCTAGGCTGTATGTAATGAGAGGTATGACGGTCAATAAACACTTATTATCCGTGGTTTCCTGTATCAACCATTATATGTTTGTGGTCTTCTTGACGGTTATTGGGGATTGCTGATATGACCTGTCTTGGTTCCAGGACTGGTGGAACTTGTGCTGTCATCTGATACCTTGAGGAAGATTCAGGTTGAGTATGGTATGACCGGCTCCTTCAAGGACAAACCACTGGCAGAGTGGCTGCGAAAGTATAACCCATCTGAGGAGGAATATGAGAAGGTAATTCGTTTTTTATAAAGAAATCCCCCAGGTGCTATAAAAAGAGCTGGTAAATGGACATGGTGTCCTGTACATTGGTGGTACACAGGCATGGGAGAGTATGGAATGGTGGCCCTCACATTGGTGGTACACAGGCATGGGAGAGTATGGAATGGTGGTCCTCACATCGTTGGTACACAGACATGGGAGAGTATGGAATGGTGGTCCTCACATCGGAGGTACACAGACATAGGAGAGTATGGAATGGTGGTCCTCACATTGTGGTACACAGACATGGGGGAGTATGGAATGGTGGTCCTCACATTGTGGTACACAGACATGGGGGAGTATAGAACGGTGGTCCTCACATTGTGGTACAGAGACATGGGGGAGTATGGAATGGTGGTCCTCACATTGGTGGTACACAGGCATGGGAGAGTATGCAATGGTGGTCCTCACATTGGTGGTACACTGACATGGGGGAGTATGGAATGGTGGTACACAGACATGGGAGAGTATGGAATGGTGGTCCTCACATTGTGGTACACAGACATGGGAGAGTATGGAATGGTGGCCCTCACATTGTGGTACAGAGACATGGGAGATTATGGAATGGTGGTCCTCACATTGGTGGTACACAGACATGGGGGAGTATGGAATGGTGGTCCTAATGGTGGTCCTCACATTGGTGGTACACAGACATGGGAGAGTATGGAATGGTGGTCCTCACATTGTGGTACACCCATACTAGTGTAAAATGTTGGCCTGCACACTGCTGATAACAGGTATTGGGGGGTGTGAATTTGTGGTCTGTACATTGGTGGTACGCAGACACTGGAGAATGTGTGATGGGGGTCTGTTTGTAATACATTGAGTGATCACTATTGTTTTTCAAACAGACAGGTTCTCTTTATTTTCAGGCATCAGAAAACTTCATCTACTCCTGTGCCGGCTGTTGCGTGGCCACTTACGTCCTGGGCATCTGTGATCGCCATAATGATAACATCATGCTTCGGAGCACCGGTCACATGTTTCATATAGACTTTGGGAAATTCCTGGGACATGCACAAATGTTTGGGAGCTTTAAGAGGTAAATCTCCGCGGTGATATATTCAGAATTTAATACAAGTTGGCAATCAGAACAAATAGTTTTATCTCTTTTTTGACCTGGGCGTGTATTGTACATTTTGTCATTCTGCGCAGAATTATTTTTACTATAAATGAGTGCCGAGGGCTCAGCCATTCCTGATGCCTGGGGACACTTAGCAGTCGCCTCATTGTCTGCCGGTCACATCCTTGTCACATGTCCAGTTACTGGCAGTCAATAAGTCCTGCGGTTCATTTTGAGTGTAGATTGTACAACATGTGAGCAATGAAGTGTTACTAACAGAAGGAGCACCATGAACTCTATGGATGGCTGAATCCCCAATTCACTGGACTGAAACTAACTTGTCCTGGTGTGTTAGCTTTGTCATTGATCTCTTGATGGCTGATGTAGGATAAATATCACAATATGGAGACGTTTGGAGGGTTTGGGATTGATCCTTTCACCTGTGAAATCCCGCATGTAGCTGTTGTATGGATCAGGAAAGGGATTCCTCCACATGTCGAGGAATACGCTGAATGATCCTCTGCATGCTGCTAGACGTCCTTCATATTTCAGGCAAGCAATAAAACGTGGATTCTTGGTACACACATTTCAATATTTAGGTTCCAGTCGGCCACAAAACATGGTGATCTCTCTCAGGCCATTCAGGTTAATGCTGAATTCCTATTTCCTTATAACATATTCTAATGTTTATGTACGTGGCATTTTCCATGGACCCGTTGTATGAAGGTGATGGCACATTGAATGTATTTGGCTCCTAGGTGTTTCATTAGCCCGAGTTAGGACATATGGAGAGAGTTCAGTTTCCCGGGAAATTTCTGTGTCGTGAAAAATCTGGAATTCCCCGTGAATTCTGAGCTTCCTGTGCCATTGCCCAGCCATTGATAGATGCCATCAGAGAGGTCAGTGAGCTTCCCGCTGAGCTGATTTATTCATTGATTGCAATGTAATTGTTCCCTAATTATCTGTCCAGGAATTCTTCTTTAGTCTGAATAGAATGTTCTGATGTCTTCTATGGAGCATCAAAGGTTTTGTTGTTTGTTCTCTGCAGAGATCGCGCTCCCTTCGTCCTCACTTCAGACATGGCTTACGTCATTAACGGAGGAGAAAAACCCACCAGTCGCTTCCAGCTGTTTGTGGATCTTTGCTGCCAGGCCTATAACCTGCTCAGGAAACACACCAACCTTTTCTTGAACCTGCTGTCGCTGGTGAGGGTCACACCTGTGATATTCAAGATTTGTCTGCCATAGATCTGTGTTAGATTGTCTGAGCTTTATACCAATAGGACTTCATTGGCATGCATTGCACGGTGCTGGCTTATCTCAATGTATGGCATGGACATAAAGGGGCCGGAGATGGTTCTGTTACCTGGGGCTCCCACGATCACATGATTCATAGAAAAATGAAGAGCCTGCACGGGGGTCACACTGGGTCGTGCAGAATAGAACCCGGGGGTATAATGTGTTTTAATCTGGGAAGACAAAAAAAGAGGATTTACTGTACTGGGTCCTTAGAAGGGAATTTGTAAGAAAATGTCAGCAAATCAATTGAAAGAAAAATAACTTTTATTGTATTGAAAAACAATTAAAAAGGTAATGAAATCCACTCAGTGTTATTAAGGGGTTGGAGGGGCTGACGGCAAACATGAGAAGAACATTGGGGGCTTCGGGGCAAGGACCAAACATGAGAACCACTGGAACATTATTGGGGGTTTCGGGGCAAAGCCCGCAGAACGAGCTGCATTATGATTGCAGCTACTGGACGGCTTCCCCTCTGCAGTCATCATTGAAGCATTCCTGGGGTTTCTGTGTTTGGATAAGCACAGCGCAGGATGAATGTTCTGTGTATAATGTAACACAATGATCCGTTAACCCTTTTGCTGCCATGGATGTATGGATTCCATCTTCAGCAGCAGCGGCCTGTAAACAAATTCCCAAACATTATGGTGGTGAGCGGAGAGTTTTTATTTGTAGGGGGGAGACTGAGGGCTCTCCATAGATGTGATTCTTACAACCACCCAATGATGTCTATAGGCCTCAATATTACACTAACTGCCCCCCCCCCCCCCAAAACTAAATGACCCCCAAATAACTAAACTTTCCACTGACAAATAAACCTGGAAGTTCCTTGTCCATTGATGGCTGCTGCCCAGGGAGTGACAGTTCTGAACCAAACACTATTTGTGCCAAAACAGCTTCAATAGAGTGCAGAGGTAACATCGGCTTTCTAACAGACCCCTAATGTTCCCAAAAAGAGAACCTGTCACCATCCCTATTTAAAAAGTTTTAAATAAATCAAATTTAATTAAAAAATGTAAAAGCCCCTCAGTCCCCCACACCCACCGTGCCAGAGTTCTAGGGCATCATTTGTGGTTATTTCTACATGTGGACCTGTAAAGGCTTTACCTATAAACCTTTCCAGGGTACCACACACGGGCACACTCAGATTTAGGTGAAAGTTTTATTACAAAGAGCTTTGAACTATAGAACACATTGCAGATCTTCCTTTTTGTTGTATAGTCTCAGTAGCCAGGTGATGAATCGCAGAGAATAATGAAAACCCAGCAGAGGTTCCAACCCTTCCCACCCCATAAATAATATAAGTAATGCATGCTTGTGGTTGTTTCCGGTCTATTCACCAAATGTATATTTTACAGAGACATTCGGGTGGAGAATCCCGATTTACTGTCTTGTGATCAGATTTATTGATCTTGGTGTTAATCTTCAGATGATTTCCTCTGGGCTGCCGGAACTTAAAGGGGTTCAGGATTTGAAGTATGTCTATGATGCTCTTCAGCCACAAGCCTCGGATGCAGAAGCCACCATCTTCTTTACAAGGTGAGTGAGGTCCTATGAAGCAGATACAGCCCAATATACCACTTTCTATATTTATTGATGGACACCATGTAACCTTTGAGTTATACTGCCACCTATAGGAGGGGTGGCCACTGACAAAAATGAGGGCACTTCAGGAGAAAACCACCTAGAGCAGAGGTCGGCAGACTCCGACCTTTAGGCCAAATGTGGCCTAGCCCGTAGTTTGTTCTGACCTAACGCCCCCTGGCCGATCCGGCCTTATTCCGGCACAGCAACGGCTAGGGGGCGTTGGGCCGGAACAAACTACCGAAACTGCACGCGGCTCTTGAGCCTCCTCTGTGGCTCCCCTATTTATCGCGGCCAAGGTTAACACTTTCCCCACCGGGGTGAATAGGGAACACCCCCTGAAGGGAAATCCATCTCCTCCGCAATGCATACAGAGTAGGGGGATTTCCCTTCAGCGGGCGTTCCAGGTGGGGGAAGGAACCATTAGGGCGAGACTCGAGAGAGAGTCTGGCCTAGAGTGCTCCTGCCTACCCCTGAAATGACCAAGTGGCCACAAAAGTTTGCCTACCTCTGACCTACGGCTTCAGTTCTGCTTTACACAGGCCTTGCCTGGTTCCTAATTTATTTCAGTTAATAATAGGCCACAAAGATTATGTATGGGTATAGATTCCACTCTATGCCACCCCCCCAAAAAGGAAAAAACAAAAAACAAAAAAGTTGTTTTTTTTGGCAATAATTACATTACAAGGAAAAATAACATTAACTTGGTAAAACCCACACATTTATTTTTCAAGCATCAAAAAGGTTTTATTAATAGAAATGTCCTCCAAGCAGAAACAAGACCTCAATATACATTTAGCATAATTCATTCTTCACAGAACTATAATCTCTTCCTCGGGAGTGTATAATGTAAGGAGGAACATCCTAAAACACAATAACAATACATTAAGTGACCAATATCCCACATAAAACGCACTGGAAAAGAAAGATCACTTACATCCATAACATGATATAAAGACGTAAGCTTATCTGTCCCTATGACTTACCACCAAAACCACTGACATGGAAGGAGGAAAACTCAGGGAGTCGACGGTCTGACTCTATTGTCATCTAATAACATTGATATCATAAATTCATACATCCCCCCCCCTGTATTCATGGTCTGGGTAGCAGTGTGTGACATCCCTGAGACATGCTGGGGGGGGATCTTGCTCCGGTATACAATATTTGTTTCCTATATCCAATTCTCTGATAGCTGGTAATATAACCCCAAGGTTAGAGGCTGTGAGCATTGTACGCTACATACAATATGAATGGAATATTCTTCTTCCTTTCCAGGTTAATAGAATCCAGCTTGGGAAGTGTTGCTACAAAATTTAATTTCTTCATTCACAACCTTGCCCAGCGCTTCTCAGGGGTCCCTGTAAATGACGAGGCGATTTTGTCTTTTTCCCCAAAGACGTATACAATGAAGCAGGATGGACGAATCCGAGAAGCCTCCATCTTCACCTATCACAAGAGATACAATCCCGATAAATATTATGTAAGTACCCCCCCCCCCCCCCCCCTACGGCCCTCTGTGTGTTTAATGGCCGATACCTAAAATCATCCTGGGGTTGTTCTGGTTTTATAGCAGGAAATACTTCATCCAGGTGTAGTAATGATGGATTATAGGCACAAAGAAACATCCCGGTGATCTAGGTCCGTGTGTCATGTGATCAGCGACAGACATGTCTGTCCCCTGATAATCTGCATGTGTGACCGGAGGAATCTCGCTGATAATGTCTAACGTATTGCCGTGTTTTCTATGTGTGATGTGATGACCTGCTTGTGTTTTAGATTTATGTAGTGAGAGTTGTACGGGAGGTCCAGGATGATTCTGCCTTCATTTTCCGTACGTTTGATGAGTTCCAGGAGCTGCACAACAAGCTGAGCATTCTCTTCCCGCTCTGGAAGCTGCCAGGGTGAGTGTTCCTTCCATCGCTTGGGGTTTATATGGGTGATGGAGGCTGCTGAGGTGTCGGCAAGCTGTCTGCTTATCTTGGGATGGTTGTGAAGGATACCGGGGAGTCGGCAATGTCTGGTATGGGTTCCTTCCATCTCTTGGCTTTTGTATGGATGATGGAAGCTGCTGCGGTGATCAGTTGTGGACAATGAATATCTAATATCTGTACAATTCCCAAAAGCTTTGTTACTGTGGTGACTGTACAGTCTGCACCCCTACTGAATGTTCTAATGAGGAGATTGGATGACCCCATTCAGGTAATAGACGCTTTGTATTCCTCATTATTGGGAGTGTTGAATAGTTTGTATTCCCTTTGCAGGGAGTTCTGAGTATCGATGTTTGTGCTTTCTCCTACCATTGCAGCAGCTGCCCTTATCACGTTCTCCTCTTTGTTAGGTTCCCCAGTAAGGTTGTCCTTGGAAGAACCCATATAAAAGACGTGGCCGCCAAGAGGAAAGTGGAGCTGAACAGTTACCTCCAGAGCCTGCTTAGCGGCTCCCCTGAGGTGTCCGAGGTGAGTGCACAGCATGGAGCTCTGTGTGATCCTCATAGAGATATAGTGAGGAGATGAGAGAGGCTTCCCAGTCCCTGGGTATCAGATTATAATAAAATGGAGATCCTGCATTGCAGTAATGCAGCGCCTGGTAGCGATCCTATGTGCTCGCCCCCTTCACCCACTTCCTAAATAAACGCTCCCACGCCGTGGCTTCCCAGCATCCATGGACTGATTATCACAGCTGATTGAAGGTTTGTGCAGCCATCTTCTGTCAGTTACTTTACATACTCTGCAATAATGTGGGGTGAAATGTTGTGTGAATGTTCGGGGAATGAGGATTAGGCTGTGTGTACTCTCCATGTGTGCTCCCTATTATTATTATTATTCAGGATTCGTATAGCGCCAACATATTACGCAGCGCTGTACATTAAATAAGAATTTGTATTGTTCTGTAATATTCTGAATGTTTCTCCTCCATGTTAGTGTGACCTGATCTACACCTTCTTCCACCCTCTGCTACGGGACGAGAGGACGGAGGGGGGTGACGTCACAGTCCGGGAAATTGGTAAGAAGATATGGCATTCGGTCACCTCGGTATTTCATGGGGTCACAGCCATATTTATCATTTTATCTCTGTCATTCCAGGACATCCTCCACTGAGCCCAACGTCCGGGAAGATTGAGGGGGAGGTGAAATTGTCCATTTCTTATCGGAATGGAACTCTCTTCATAATGGTGATGCACATTAAAGACCTGGTGAGTCCTCGTCTGCAAATAATCCCCAGTGTCCCCCAAAGTCCTGATCCTGTACCCCCTTCCCCTATATTTTCTCTGGTCCCTTCTTGTATACCCCAGGCCTGACCCTGCATCCCCTACCCCATACATTGTATATAAATATATTACGCATTGCAGGTGATAGAAGACAGCACAGACCCCAACCCTTACGTGAAGACTTATCTGCTCCCTGACCCCCACAAAACATCTAAACGCAAAACAAAGATTGCTAGAAAGACCTGCAACCCCACATTCAATGAAATGGTGAGTTGTGTCCGGTGGTTTGCTGCAGATATGGGTGGCAAGTATGTCGGGGGAGGGGGGGGGGTAACTAGAAGAAGAAGTAACTCAGGATCACATTCTGGGTCCAGAGGGAATATTCTGTCCAATCAGAGTGTCCAGTAATATTAAACAGTATGTATATAGCGCCAACCTATAGTGTAGCGCTGTACGTTAGAGGTAGCAAATGACAGACAGTGACACGGGAGGAGGAGAGGATCCTGCCAGAAGAGAATATTCAGAGGCCGATCTGTAATAATGGGAAGAGGGAGGCAGATGATTTTGATGGCGGTTTTGGTGAATATTGGAAGTGTTTGCAGCTCCCTTTAGTCCTTTAATTTGTCATCATAGTGTCATCATCATATTTATCCAAAATTACAGATGGGGGACAGTTACCCTACAAGATACCCCCAAACCTCTCCTCCTGTATCACTGTCTGTATTAGTCTGTCATTTGCAATCCCTATTTAATGTACAGCGCTGCGTAATATGTTGGCGCTATATAAATCCTGTTTAATAATAATAATAATAATAATAATAAATAATAACCTCCATAATTGGGAGATGGGGGGGGGGGGGTGACCTACTAACCTGAACTCTGCCTAAACTACACAAATCTGAAATCTATTTTCTACATTTTATTGACCTTCCTCTGTGTCCCTCTTTCTCTTCCTTCCTCTTCTTTCTTTTCTCACCCCCGTTTCTCTTTGCAGCTGGTATATAGCGGGTACAGTAAGGATTCGTTGCGGCAGAGAGAGCTCCAGCTCAGTGTTCTCAGTGCGGAGTCTTTACGGGAGAATTTCTTCCTGGGCGGAGTGACGCTTCCATTGAAAGATTTCAATTTGAACCAAGAGACGGTCGGCTGGCACAAACTAACAGAAGTGCCGTACTTCTGATTCCTGGCTCCCCCCAAACCACATTGGACCAATACAGAGGGGCTGAGCACTGCCTGGACCCTGTGGTTAGTTCTGCTGCCCCACCATGACCACTAAGATGCAGTGGACTGAATTTAGGTGCCGTCGGTTCCGCCATGACCCACTAACGCCATAACTTGAGCCTCTTCTCGATCATTCCAGAACCACTTATAGAGGAAGGGTGAAATGTTAGCGCCATCTGGTGGTCGCTGCAGCTTCTGCACTGTGCTGGGTTGTACAGAGAGTTCTCTTCCACATTTGTTGTAAATATTTTATCATTTATCCTTGTGATCTGCACCCGGGGCATTCACAGCGGAGAGAGCGACTGGGGGTATATTTCTCTTATGTCAGGTAAGTAGGACAAGAGCTGTGGAGAATACTTTGGAATCTGTTACCATGCAGACTTATATCTGTCTTATAGATCTTATATCTGCATTCATCACCATGACCGTGCAGCAAACTGATCTATCATTCAGCGTTCAGTGCTATCCCCGTCTGCCAGAATCTCACCTCTCTGGGTGTAAATTGGGTTTGTAGTACAGAGGAGAACCGCGATGGATCACAACACCCAACCACTCGTCCAAAATACCATAAAGGTATAAAACCTTAAGGGAATAATGTTGGCATTCTGTACACTACAGGTTCTCTTTAATCCCAGCCTAAAGCACATCGGTCCCCTGGACAGTCCAAACTTTATACAGATCACAGCTGTGCATGGCGGGGGCTGGGAGGGTTATTGGAGCTTCAGGGGGGTGACTGCAGATCTGCTGTGTTCCTCTACCTGTGTCTGTCTCCACCCACTTCCCCGCCCACACCGGCTCCCTATTTGTTCTTTAATGGAATGGGCGGCTCCATGAATAATGAGTTGGCCTCCATACTTTGTATTATGAAGATTTTCAGCCTCACCATTGGCAGTTATTGGTTACAGCAAATAGCGCCCCCTATAGCTCAGAGATCTCTGAATCTAGATTGCTGGACATCCCATCTTTACTGATCCTCTGCTCTCATCAGATCATCGATTTGCATTGCTTCAGTCTGTGATAAGTTTACACGGAGGAATCTGTGCACCCCCCAATGTCTTCCATGTTATATTGTTATCCCCAATTATATTCCATGTTCTAGCAATCGGAGGGAACTGTGACCCACCGGGCTGTGAGGACCACGCCGTGTTATTGCCGCTCAAACCGCTCGGTATTTCCTGAGATTCACCCTCCTCTTATATCTGTTTATTTCTATTTTAGCTCAGGACTTTGGATTCATAAAGTTTTCTGCATTTTGAAGCTGCACAGACAGAATTTTTGGTATAATTGTTTCCATAGCAGCAAAGGATTGATATTAGCCCCACCCCTGCGGAGCGGCCCTCCTCTTTTTGTATTGGCTGCACTATAATCTGTTTTCCAGTTTGGGGTTTCCCACACTTCCTGTAGTCCATCACCTGGGTTCAGCCTCTTCTGTCCTTTCTATGACCTATTTGGCATCTAAATTAGTTCTGGGGCAGTTTCCCTGGTCCCTGGCAGACAATGTTGTCAGAACCTTGAAAGGATGCCCCCATTGGTGGTCTTACCCCAAAGATGCTTCAGGATTTGGGCTGTGTCCCGGACCCCCAAAAGATTGATGGTGGACTCCACCCTGCACCCCCTTATAATACTCGGCCATCACCAGACCCCCCACCCCATTTGGTCACCATCACCAGATCCCCCCATATGGATGCCATGAGCTAACAATCACAATTGGATTTCGGGGTCTGTGTGTTCCAGCATTGTCAGATCCCCAATCCTCCTCCACACACTGGACCGGGCACTCAGCGTACCAATCAGCTGCCAGCACGGCTCCCATCCTCCACACATAGAAATCATTTCTATTGTAGCTGATGGTGATTGGTTCCGAAAGGGTCTCCTATGGAATAGAGTTGGCCTGGCCTAGTAGAATCCGATATCTTTCCCCCAGTGAGGAAATAGCAGGGAGGGGGTGACCATGGCTGCTCCTCCCACCAATCCTAATCCTGGGGCAGCAGGGGGCATTATGGGAAGAGGGCAGGCTGGGGGGTCGGCAGGCCAGCAGAGACCATGTAACCTATAGAATTTGCTGCTAATGTCTTGGTGCCGGATACCACAGGACATGTTTTCACCTGGAGGAGTCACAAAGGGCCATATACATAATATTGGTTGGGGTTTATTATTAATTTGGCACATAATTCTATTTTGGAGGTGGGGGAAATGTGCAGCAATAGAAGCAGAACTCTGTAAGGAGCTGTAATCTTGCTGCTCCCTATTATATAAAGAAGTAATAGAATGCTGCAATGTGATTGGCTGGGGGTGCAGCACAGACTCTCCATGCTTCCCCGCACTGTCACAGCTTCTTATATCCGGAGTGCGCCGTGTCTACATACAGCTCCGCCCACAGCCCCACCCTTCTTCCTCTCAAAATTCCATCTCTGTGCTGTGATTGGGTACTGCTAACAGGCTCCTCCCTCTGCTCCCCAGATCAGTAACAATCCCAGCCGGATGGGGCGGAGGCGTGGCGTAGATTCTGGTGTAGTAGGTGGAGAATAAGAAGGCCCCGCCTATAGGCGATGACGTAGTTCCTGCTCCGGCGGTAATCAGCGCATGCGCAGCTTCCGATCTCTCTTTTCTCTCCAGCCGCCATCATGGGTCGCATGCACGCTCCCGGGTAAGCGAGGGGCCCGGGGCCCTGGGGAAGCCAGGGGGTGCCCAGGGTTGAGAAAAGGGAGACTGGGGTGACTATAAACACCCCTGTGTAATGGATGGCTGACACCGGGTGAGAGGGGAGAGCCGGGGAGACCCCAGCCGGGTGTGAGGGGAGAGCGGCCGGGTGTGCGGGATAATTACCCCGGTGGGGACTGTGCGGGGCGACTAATCCACCTCCCGAATCCGGCTCCGACTGGAGTGCGGGACATCCCCGGTCCCCCCCGAATATTGGGGTTTATACCCGGTACACGTGCTCCCCTCCCCCCATATTCCTGACATGTTAAAGAGCCATATTATGTGGGGGGGGGGCAAACAAATCTGCCCCATTACCCCTCTCTGTGTATTGCCCCCTCCTGTAATCAATGTTTAATGTTGGTGACCCCCCCCCCCTGCTGTTGGAGCTCTGCAGAGATCTCACTGCTTCCTGGCTGTGGTCCCTGAGGGGTCTCCGAGGTTTTCATTTCTCGTTGTCTTTCAGTGGCTGAAGCTGACGTCTGATGATGTGAAGGAGCAGATCTACAAACTGGCCAAGAAGGGTCTGACCCCGTCCCAGATTGGTGAGTGTGTGGGATGGGGATCGTCAGATTTGGTGTCCCCGGGCCCTGTGTAACCTCTTCCCCTCCCCCTCCTCCAGGTGTCATCCTCAGGGACTCTCATGGTGTCGCCCAGGTTCGCTTTGTTACTGGCAACAAAATCCTGCGGATCCTGAAATCCAAAGGATTGGCCCCCGACCTCCCCGAGGATCTCTACCACCTGATCAAGAAGGCCGTGGCTGTGCGCAAGCATCTGGAGAGGAACAGGAAGGTAACCTATGCAGTCACGTAGTACAATCTGTGTGGGGTTGTCCGATGATGGAGCCTCCTCAGCCAGCCGGGGACCACAAATTGGTTTTGGGATTCTGCAGAGATTCCGATGTCTCCTTTCACAGGTCAATGTAAATATCGCATTGTGTTTATTCAACCGGAGTGGCACCTTGTGTTCAGACAAGGACTGGGAACATCGGGGATCCCTCTGCTTACCATGGCTGCATAGGGGGAGGTGGGCAGTGCGACCCCTGTTTGCAGGGGCTGTTAGCAGCTTGTGTTCCAGCTCTGTGCTGTTATCGGGTCACATGATTGCGGTGCTGCAGTCCCGGTAATGCCATGAGGAGTACTCGGTGCCGTACTATTCCTGGTCTGTGGATACATTGTGTATGACCCGGGCCTGTGATGATATAAAGGGGCCCCTGCGGTACAGATTGCCCTATGCTGGGGCTGTTGGTTGTTCATCTAACATGGGGCAGAGAATGCCGGATATCTGGCTGTCATGGCGATGTGTTGATGGAGGTGACACGTCTAGGGGTATATTGGGGGAGGGGGTCTTGCTGGGATTTTGGGGTAGGTAGCAGGATGAGGGTATAACACGAAAATTCCTCCTCCTGTGTCACTGTCTGTATCTGTCATTTGTAACCCCTATTTATTGTACAGCGCTGTGGTATATGTTGGCGTTATATAAATCCTGTGTATTAATAACAATGATGGATCTGATTGTATTTTTCCTTTTTCAGGATAAAGATGCCAAATTCCGTTTGATTCTCATTGAGAGCAGAATCCACAGGTTGGCCCGTTACTACAAGACCAGGAGAGTCCTCCCACCCACCTGGAAGTAGTAAGTATCCCACCCACAAGGGGGCAGTATTGGGGGAGGGGTGATGTATTCCAATCCTTCTGACATCTAATCATCGTTTTTCTTTCTCTTTCAGCGAATCCTCCACAGCCTCCGCCCTTGTCGCATAAATGTCATAAAAGCAAATAAAGTTCAACTTTATTCCATTCTGTGTGCTGTGAATTCTGTCTTAGATATCTCGGGCTGGAGTCGGGGAATTCCGAGTTGGGGTCGGCTTCTTTCCTCTTCCCCAATGCTCGCCTCTTTAGACCTCCGGGCTCACCGATCATCGTCCTATAATTCCTGAGCTTATCATTCGTGTTCTCTGATTCTTAAGTCAAACGCCTGAGGTGTTCAGGAACAGAAGCCATTCACAGCTGTGCTCAGAATAATAGCAGTGTGAATAAAACAATGAATAAAAATAAACTTTAATTTTCATACAAATACATTGGGAACTCTGCACCTTCCATTCCAAATCACAACATAGAGAACAATGATCGCATTTGTGTTCCTTTACAAAAAGTGAATATTGGGCTGTTAGTATAATAGTGTCTGCATTCACTCAAACGTTCACTGTATAAAATGTTTACACATTTTGCTTCCAATCATTGAACTAATATTTAGTTGTCTGACCTCTGTGTTGTATGGCGTGCCCCACCTTCTGTCACCTGTGCACAGGTATTCCAGCCCCGGATGATTGGACGGCACAATTCTGCATTGCGTCTGTTTTGCATAGCTGATCTCGCCCCACACGTTTTCTATTGGATGAAGGTCTGAGGATTGGACTGTGGCCCTCCATTAGTACAATCTTGTTACGTGTGTGTTCAGGGTTGTTGTCATAGTATGAGAACTTCCCCATATTATGATGCTGCACCACCATGCTTCACAGTCTTCACCATGTACTGCGGCTGGAATTCAGTGTTCGGGAGTCGTCTGACTAATTGAGGCCGTTAGATCCAAAAAGAGTGATCTGTCTTCCATCGGCCCACAAAGTGTTATTTCTCTTGGGGCCGGTCAATGTGCGGCTTTGTAGGGGCTTCTTACCAATAGCTCGGCGTCACCTTGGCGTCTTCTGATTGCACCTCACAGGTAACTCTTCACCTGTTCTCTTCCTGGAGCTAATCATCGGTCTGCTGTCCATTCCGATGGCTTCCATCCTCTTTCAGGTTTTGCTGCCATTTTCAAGCATTTCAGATGATTTTATCTGAGCGGCCGATATTTATATTTATCTGTTCTGATCAATGTCTGGAACATTTTCCTCATTATACCAACATGTCCATCATTCACCGCCTGCCTTAAAAAAGGATCAGGATTCACACAGAATTATTGATTGACTAATAGCTGCTATTATTCTGAACAGATGATTATTTTGAGTTTTCAGTGAATGATTTAATTACACAAAATGAATGTCCTGATCGTTGGTTCCACTGGTTTTCTATTATTCTGCTATACAAACTAGTAAATCATTTAGAATGTAGAAATATTATGAAATATTTGAGATGTTTACGTTAGGCTGATGACCGGCTGATGTAATAAGTCTGCTTTACGTACCAAACTTTAATTGGAATATATGAAATATCTGGGTGAGTGATGTCTGACTGCTATAATTCTGATCTCTATGTGCCTGTAGGTCGCCGTATTGGCCACTCCTGGGGCATCTGAAGGCTTTCTGCCCTTCATTGGGTAAAAGAGAAAAGTTTCACAAATTGGAGACTTTGGTGCTGATGGATTTATCCTGCGCTGCCATTTTGTTTTATCTGCAATATGATCTGAAGATGAAATGAAGGCTTCTGGGTTCATTAGGAGATTTAAAGAAAATGATTTTCCACTTTATATTCCTCGTGTGAGAGTTGTTGGCTTCCCCGGAGTTATTTTGTCTGATTGGTATCAGGAAATGGTAATGATGACACTACGGCTCTGTACACACGTCAGATGATTCTCTGCTCGGCTGATATCAGACGAGAATCTGGCGTGTGTACAGCGCTCGTCATCCTAGCAGATCCACGGACGAGGAATGATCATATTAGAAGTGAAGGGGGAGAGCACAGCGGGGTGCTGCTCTGTCATTCTCCCCTCCATAGAGCAGAATGGTGCTGTATGTACAGAGCTCGTTCGTGCATCGTGCAGTCTTTTATCGCTGGAAAGGAACGTAACGGATCCAACGACAATTATTGCACGTGTGTACGCAGAGTATCATCGCCTCGGGGTCAGTAAGGAATCGTCTCGTTTTATTGTCCTTTTATCAGCTCGGGGTCGGAGTCGGACAATATGTTAAATTTCACATTTATCTTTATTTCTCCCCCGTCAATGCTGAATGTCCCCGGCTTCGATCCATCATCGGAGTGCTGAGCGCCCATAAAATGCCACGATCACATTGCAAATTCCTGATTGTGATAAATGTCTGAGCCGGTGATCATTCGTCTCTGTCCATCAGATGGGAGAGACACATGATGGCAGAATACTGCTGGAGCCGTCCTATCAGCAGAAATCATACAAACTCAGCTTATCAATGACTTCTGTGTGATTAGTTCTGTAATATACTGAATATACAATATACTGACATTATCCCACAAATGTCATTCTGTATATGTAGGCATATCTAGATTATTATTGCTTAATTTTCATGTTTCATTAGTTTTCTATGAGGTCATTATTTCACAAACTAGAGCCAATCCAACAAAACCAATATCAGATCTGGAATCTGTGCATCAAACATAACGTAAAATCACTTTATTCTGTTAGAAAATGTTTGTTGAGCGGAGTTATTTGTCTAACCTCAGCTCATACTTTGTAAGTTTGGAAGCAACACATGCAGCTGTCAGGGCATCTGTTAGTCTGAACCCCGATGTTACCCCACCATGGAAGTTGCCCCGTCACTGGTAATGGAAACTTTTTCTGCTATTATGTCTTGTGACAACAAGCCTCCATCACAGCATTGCAGATATTTATCCCTTGTGTTCCATCAGACACGAGTTCCCCAGCTCTTCCCTCATGTCACCATAACACACAATACTAATAATATCGCTGCTTCCATCCTAGCACACGGAGTATCAGGCTTCTGTATGTCAGGGGTGATACATCACTTGCCATGCGCTGCGCTCCATCTATAACAGGATTTCTGCTAAATCGCATCTCAGAGGTGAAGAATTTAATCCTTGTTTGGGAAATCCTGAAAAAGGGAATTACTCCCAGACAACATGGCCGTTTTCATAATATCCCCATCAATGTTATGGGGCTTACCATGTTACTGACATCTGAAAACTGGCAGCTGCTCGAAGATTTGTTTTAGAAAAATATTTCCAAGAACTCCAGGGAATGATATTTACCCAACTTCCCTTCAAGAAACTCTTTTCTTTCACTTTCACCGAGTTTGTCAAATGTTTTGTGGTTGGTGTCAAGGTGCCGCCTGACACACAGAATACCTAACGCTTCCCTACTTCAATCACTTCAATGACTCCGGGCCTATTGCAATCATCTTCCGTTATCTGTTTTTGCTTTTTTTGCTGTACTCATTTTTAGGTGTTCAAGACTAAAAAACAGTAAATAAAAAAAATGACGCACCCAATACAAATCCCTATAACAAAAATAACACTATTAGCACTAAGAAA
>NC_092866.1:66398175-66414438 GCF_032062135.1 Pyxicephalus adspersus | reverse complement strand
CTGAACTCTACAACTTCCAGTCTCTCCCTAGTCAGTTCCTTGAATGAATTGTGTTTGTAACATTCCCAATTTATTCCCAGGTTCAAATTGGATTCACCGGAGGCTTTCCCTTTACTGCAAACAGAATTTATTTCTATTTTCAGCAGAGAACCTGGGAGATCTGACAAACCTGGAATAGATTTTTTATTAAAGATTATTTGCTAACAGTGGGTTTTCAATCCTGGACCAGATATATTCCATGTTTTCCGGATCACCCAGGTTCTCCCATAACAGTGTATCTTCTTTCATAAATCGGACCCAATGTGTAAATGTATTAATCCGGGTGAGGAGAATAAGGAAGGGTTTGTGTCCATTGGGGGCCACCGCATGGAAGTCTTATGATAACCCCCATAAGATGCTAGAATTACCCCTCTATACCCCCATGGAAGGGTCCCGTATATCCCCTGGCTCGGACTTATGTGTGCTGGATGTTTGTATCATGAATTGAATATATCCGGCGGTGTAATGGGTAATGCTGATTTATTTATAATATTCATTGTTCTCTATTACAGGACACAATAGGAGACAAACCGACCAATCAGTGCCGGCACCTCGGACCCCCATCCATTCTATACAAATCTGTGACCGAAAATAAACCAATAAAAATCAATATTACTAATAAATAAATACAACAAAACACTCCCAGTGGGGGAATGAGAAGTTCAGGGCCCATTCACACATTGGGGTAACATGCAGCCGTGTCTAAGACCCCCATGCACCTCTATGATGCAACACATGGGGGGGTAATAAATAACAATTCACATACAGATCAGTTTAATTTATGTGTAATATTATTCTGTGTGAATTGAGATGGGGAACACAGATACAGGATAATAGTGGGTGTCATTCTCTATTCGCCCACTAGGCGGTGCAGCGAGTGCAGGCCATATCTCGCAGCATTCGCCCACATTCGCCTGGATTTGTATTGTAATATTTTTAATGTTTTTGTAATGTTGAAGCGTTTCCCAGCCCCCTAAGCAGCTTCATCTGAACAGGATCTGTTGTATGTTGGTGAATAATCCCCACACAGTTATGTCTTTTTTCAGCCTAACCTTCTATGTGACTATTCTGCAGTGAATGATGGGCCACAGAGAACTCGGAAGGGATGACAATCAGAGCCGTCACTGGAAACATACTTGGGTCCAGTGTGATCCGGTCTCTCATGTTTTGTTGATATGTATGTTTACGCAGCACGCATTTCACAATACATTACCACTACACAGATCGGTGCATGTCAAGGTGTGTATGGCGGTGCCAGTCATGTAGAGCGGGGAGAACGCTGCGATACAGCCAACACCATGACACCACGTGAGAGAATAGGGTGCTGTATGCTGCCATAACACGCCACTACGGGCCCCCAAAGATCTGTACAGGGCCTACATCATAAACTGTATCCAAAGCCAAGACTTAGGTTTGTGTGCACCTTCCACTTCCTGTCCTAGAGAAACAACAGGAAGTGAGAGGATATCTCTGCACAGTTAGCTATTCCTCCCAGTTGTGTCCCCATTAGAAGATTCCCTCTATTCCTGTTCGCTTGGATTCCCCAGCACTTCCTGTGTCACGGCCGTTTTCTGTGACCTACAAGAGAGGGAAGTGAGGCCGATAATCTGATTACTCCGCATATGTCGCTCCAGATTCTCTGCAGTCTGGGATTATTGCAGCTCACGGGGCCGGCAGATGGAGGGTTGATTCTGTCACCCAGGAATGGCAGTGCATTGTATGACCCCGATATCCTGCATGGGATCAGACACTAATCTTCTTATAATGGGACAATCCACAAACCAAATGGTGCCGGCACCGGGGTCACCAGGGTGAATTCTGAACATAAAACTGGAGTCGGTACAAATCAGCAAATTATAATCATATTCACCCAAATATCATCAGTGGGAGGGGCTGACATACAATGTCTATCCCACTGACCAATAAATGAGAGGCCGAGGGGTCACATGACTGTATGACATACAAGGCCTGGTATAGAAGGTCATATGACATCATAGGAGGTGACATCACATCTGTCCTGTATTGATCCATGTATGAAGTGTAGCTGGAAGCTCCGGGGAAATAATTCAGTTTGCCTTCATGAGAGAGATTACAGAGCCCTCTAATGGTTTTGCTATGGGGCCCCAACACACATAATGGGGCCCTTACCTTACCTCCATGTGTATACCCCTCCATGGTGATCTACAGGAAGTAACTGCCACCCTGTGGGGTATTCTTTGGAGGTCACACCACCTGGCAGCAGTATTAAAGCCCCCCCCAAATGTATGTAATACCCGGTGGTTGCTAAGATGTGATGCGTGTTTTGTGTTCCGTGTTACATGTTGCATGTTTATATGCGATTCTGTTTTTCCCTTTACAAAGCGTTGCTTCCTGAAGACATCACATGATATACCTGTTATACCCATTCCTCAGTGCCCGCTGTACCCAATCATTGTTACAGACAACGGGCAGTGCTAGTACATGGATGTGGGTGGAATCCCCACTTGTCGGGGGTAGGTCACAGTGCAGTATGGGGTACAAAAGACGGGGAGATCACACTACACACAAACTACAGGATATTCACACAGATAACAGGAGCTGGGGGACACAAGCAGGCTCCCAGTGATGGCCTCTGGACAAGCATGGTAGAGGAATTCACTGTGGAAAGGCTTCTTTACAGTCAGAGCTGTATGTGGAAGACATTTTCCCGGCTTGTGCTGTGCTGGATATTTTGCAGATTATTGATCCCTGAGATATCCCAGTAGGGATCCGGAAGGAATTGGCGGGTCCTTTACAAGAGATTCTTCTTCCATCCCATGTGGACGATCTCCAGGTGATGGGGGAATTCTGTGACCGCAGGGTGACGGCGAGACTGAAATACCAGAAATGATGCGTGCCGGCCTGGAGAGTGACGCCGTGCGGTAACCCCTAGCAACAAGCCTTGTCATGGGGTCAGAGTTGGTGATATCGACCCGGGTGGATGGTTTGTTCTCATCCTGGGGGTGGTGAAGGGGTTAAACACGTAGGCAGCACCCCCCCCCCCCCCCCCATTCAGCGTGCGGGCCCTGTCTTGTCTCCTCTCTGCAGGTACAGAGCGGGGCCAGGATCCATGCCAGGGACGGCAAACAAAACTCCCCTGTTGGCACTTTCAGCGTCGGAACACAGCGCGGCATTCATAGCGCACCGCCCTTCCCCCCTCCGCCTATTGTGCGGCTTTGCATTGGGACACAATGGGGGTAAATGGCCCGTTCTTCCCCCTGAATGCCCTGTAACAGATAATACGGGGGGCAGATCGCTATCATCCTCCATGTTTATGGGCAGAGAAGAGTGAACACATACAGGGGTGTGTAAGGACCCTGCAGTGTCACCCCCCAAAAATGTGTCACTGACAATCCCAGGAAAACAATGGCCCATCCACCGAAAAATTCCAACACACAAAACTTTCTCATAGTGACTCCATCAAACGCAAAGTGATTCCACCGACCAGCCAACGAATAGGGGGGGACTAGCGAATCAGAATGTCCGTATGAGATCTCTGATGACCCCACAGAAGGATCCCATGTAAGGTGGCTGCGCTACAAATGAAATGAAGGCGATGTATAGAGACTGAGGGAATTCCCCATCAATGTGATAGAAAAATCGATGGGATAGTGATCGGGAATGACATTATTTGACCGATATCCACATGGGAACGTTTCCTAACAACCAGCAGCCAATAGGAACGCTCCTCTGCTCTGCTATGATTGTAAAGATTGTGGCGTTCTCCTACAGGCCGCCAACCAATGGGAGCGCTCCCCAATATTTATAGTAAGTGGCAGAGATGGGGAATGCTCCCAGTGGCTGCTGGTTGTTAGGAAACTTTTGGCGCAGAAAGTCATTCCTGATCAATATATTCATCACTTATTGATCAAGCCCTTCCTTTCACCAACATTCATCCATACAATCAGCAGCCAATGGAAGGGCTCCCACACTCTGCCAGGTACTGTATTACGGAGCGCTGCCATTGCTATTGGCTCTTATAGAAGACACCCCCTTTGGCTGGCTGTTCTAGAGACACACTGCCATTGGCTGGCTTTTCTAGAGGAGTGCTCCCATTGCCTGGCTGTTCTAGAGGAGTGTTCCCATTGGCTGGCTGTTCTAGAGGAGTGCTCCAATTAGCTGGCTCTTCTAGAGGAGTGCTCCCATTGGCTGGCTGTTCTGGAGGAATGCTCCCATTAGCTGGCTGTTCTAAAGGAGTACTCCTATTGGCTGGCTGTTCTAGAGGAGTGCTCCCATTGGCTGGCTGTTCTAGAGAAGTGCTCCCATTGCCTGGCTCTTTGAGAGGAGTGCTCCCATTGGCTGGCTGTTCTAGAGTGTTCTAGAGGAGTGCTCCCATTGCCTGGCTGTTCTAGAGGAGTGCTCCCATTGGATGGCTGTTCTATCGATTTATCACCAATTCAATGTGGAGGGGAAACCCCAAATATCTTCACAAGGAACACTGCTGCATTTACCACTTGCAATCAGAGCCATTTATCACCTTGTGCTGTCTTTGTACATACACAAAGACAGCACAAGGTGGTTTTCACCCAACATTCACACTGCGTTCACCCATGTTCCACATATTTTTTACACTTCTTTTCCTTGCATTATTGAAGGGAATATTCAATAGACCAACAAAAATGTGTGCAGGTAAGTGTAGGGGAGGGGTCTATGTGCAGGTAAGTGTAGGGGAGAGGGTCTGTGTGCAGGTAAGTGTAGGGGAGAGGGTCTGTGTGCAGGTAAGTGTAGGGGAGGGGTCTGTGTGCAGGTAAGTTTAGGGGAGGGGTCTGTGTGCAGGTTATTGTAGAGTGAGGGGTCGGTGTGCAGGTAAGTGTAGGGGAGGGGTCTGTGTGCAGGTAAGTGTAGGGGAGGGGTTGTAGGGGAGGGGTCTGTGTGCAGGTAAGTGTAGGGGAGGGGTATGTGTGCAGGAAAGTGTAGGGGAGGGGTCTGTGTGCAGGTAAGTGTAGGGGGAGGGGTCACTGTGAAGGTAAATGTAGGGGGAGGGGTCTGTGTGCAGGTAAGTATATGGGGAAGGGTCTGTGTGAACGTAAGTGTAGAGGGAAGGGGTCTGTTTGCAGGTATATGTAGGGGGAGGGGTCTGTGTGAAAGTAAGTTCAGGAGGAGGGGGTCTGTGTAAGGGTCTGTGTGAGGGGAGGGGGCTTGTGTGCAGGTAAGTGTAGGTTGGAGGGGGTCTGTGTGCAGGTATGTGTAGGGGAGGGGTCTGTTTGCAGGTAAGTATAGGGGGGTCTGTGTGCAGGTAAGTGTAGCGGGAGGGGGACTGTGTGCAGGTAAGTGTAGGGGGTCTGTGTGCAGGTAAGTGTAGGGGGATGGGGCTATTTGCAGGTAAATTTAGGGGAGGGGGTCTGTGTGCAGGTAAGTGTAGCGGGAGGGGGTCTGTGTGCAGGAAAGTGTAGGGGGAGGGGGTCTGTGTGCAGGTAAGCATAGGGGGAGGGGTCTGTGTGCAGGTAAGTGTAGCGGGAGGGGGTCTGTGTGCAGGTAAGTGTAGGGGGAGGTGTCTGTGTGCAGGTAAGTGTAGCAGGAGGGAGTCTGTGTGCAGGTAAGTGTAGGGGGAGGAGGTCTGTGTGCAGGTAAGTGTAGGGGAAGGGGCCTGTTTGCAGGTAAATTTAGGAGAGGGGATCTGTGTGCAGGTAAGTGTAGGGGTCTGTGTGAGGGGAAGTGTAAGGGAGGGGTCTGTGTGCAGGTAAGTGTAGAGGGAGGGGTCTGTGTAAGGTTCTGTATGAGGGAAAGTGTAGGGGGAGGGGTCTGTTTTTGGTCTCAACAGGTTCATTTGCAGCAGAGCTTCTTCTCTACTCGATGTGCATTGAAAGCAGCTTAGCAGTTGTTGAGCTGCAGGTGAGCTGTGAAGGAGCTGAGTCTCTGGCTGATCTCAGATGATGCCCCATCCACCTACCTGAGCCCTGGCAGGAATTGGCTTCCATTGTCACATTGTGTTGTGCCCACTTACCCCTGGATGCAGTCAGAGCCCACAGGGGGTGAATTGTAGGGCCGTATGATTGGGGGGGGGGACGACTCACATTTACACAGGGGGGAGATTTGTGAACTCTGATGGGGGGGGGGGAGTTTATATATCTGGCATACACACAGAGAGATCTCCCCTCACCCCCAGCCAGGACTTCCTGGGGTTCTCACTTTTAGAGAGGCCGGAGTTCCACTTTGAGTGTCAGATCTGTATGGCAGCCACACAATCACTGAGGAATCGCAACTTCTATGGTTTGGTGGCCATACAATGAAGGCTCCCTATGGATGAAGTTGTGGTAGGGATCAGTCACGTGTGATTGGAGCATTCTCTGATCATGTGACCTGATACATATGTGTAGAGATTCATTCTAATCAGCCCCTTCCGCCAATCATTATTAGTGTCAGGCGATGTCTCCTATATTTGTGTCACTTTCATTTCCTGCGTCACCTTACCTGCTTTTTCAGACTGGTAATATTATCCATAGGTGTCAGAGCATGCTGGGACTTGTGGTTCCTCAGTGGGTAGGTCACAGCTGGTTACTTGGGGCAGGTGCAGTCCAGGAAGAGAAGTGAAGTTTGCCACCCAATCAGAGCGCAGGTTTCTTAGGGTAAAGTCCATTAACCCCAGAGTGTCCAGGTACTCTGCGCCCTATCAGGACCAGCTGCCTGGGGACCAATCAGAACACTTAAAGGTCTCAGCACCGCCCACATGTAGGGAATACAGGTACAATCCATGGAGAGGGACTTCAGTTAAGTCATGTGACCATCACTTGTCGATCTGATTGGATCAATTCTGAGAATAAAATTCTGGATTGCGCAGCGTTGGTTTTGATGACATCACAGTGTGCGGAGATGATGTCACACCTGCTGGGCTGTGTATGGGGGTTTCTGGGGGTCTCTTCCTGCCCCCGCCCTCTTCTATCTAACCCCATACCGGGGTATTCTTCCACCCAATATCCGCAACAACTGCGCCCCCTGATCGGTCATTGTGCCCTGGAGAGGCACCGAGGAACCATAGACAGGTGGGGGAAGCCCAGTGTGTTGCCCTCCCAGGAGTGATGTCTGCAATAATTGCCCCTGAGGGGTTTAGTTTGATGTGATTGTGATTTGATTGATCAGGTGTAGTTGCCTTATGAAGAGTGGAATAATAATCTACCCCTGAGGGCAGGATTTGTAATACTTGTGCCTTGGGGGGTGGAGCTTGTACTAGTTGCCCCCTTGGGGGTGTAGTTTGTAGCAGCTGTCCCCTTGGGCTAATATTGGTGGTAACTGTCCTCTGAAGAGTGAAGAAGGGCAATAGCCCCCTTCTGGAGGGGGGGGTTTATATGAATTGCCCCATGAAGGGTGCAGTCTGTAGTAGCTGCCCCATGAGGAGTGGTTGCAGTTACAGTTGCCCCCCTGGGGGGTGGAGTTTGTAAAAGTTTTCTCTAAAGTATGGTGTTGGCAGTATTTGCCCCCCTGGGGGTGGAGCCAATAGTAGTTGACCCCTGGGGTGGGGTTTGCTGTAGTTGCCCCCCTGGGGTGGAGTTTGCTGTAGTTGCCCCCCGGGGGTTGGAGTCGGTAGTAGTTGCCCCCCTGGGGGTGGAATCGGTAGTAGTTGCCCCCTGGGGTGGAGTCTGCCGTAGTTGCCCCCCGGGGGGTGGAGTCGGTAGTAGTTGCCCCCTGGGGGTGGAGTTTGCCGTAGTTGCCCCCCGCGGGGCGGATTTTCCCGGTTCGCTCTGTCAGGGAGGTGCAGCAGGTGGGGGGAGGGGAGGTCACGTGGTGTCGCTGGTACTTTGTTACCTCAGGGCTCGGAGTGGCGGGAGCGCGCCTTCTATTCTCCGGACAGCGGGAGCGCGCGGTGTCTCCGGGCCCCTGGCGGGCGGGCGGCGGGGAAGATGGCGGCGGCGGCGGCGGCGGCAGCGGAGAGTTTACCGGAACTCTGGTCATACGGGGTGTGCGGGGACGGACGGGTCTTCTTCATCGAGTAAGAGTGGGAAGGGGGGGGCAGAGGGGTATTTACATATGCGGGGGGGCGGAGGGGTATTTACATATGCTGGGGGTGGGGGGTAATATGTCAATACACCGCACTCTGCACTCCGATCTCATCTGCCGACATCTCTCCGCAGTGATCGCACAAAGAGAACAACCTGGCTGCATCCCCGCACCGGAGAGCCGGTCAACTCCGGACACATGATCCGCTCAGGTACCGGGAACACTTACCTGTCACTCATCCAGTATGGGATTGGATTGCTGGGAGTTGTAGTTGTATGGAGGTGTCAGCAGCTCTCTGTGGATTATTACTAATAAATGACCATTGTGGAGGTGGGGTCTGTGCTCGGGTAGGTGTCTCCGGGGCCCCGTGCTCGGGTAGGTGTCTCCGGGGGCCCCGTGCTCGGGTAGGTGTCTCTGGGGGCCCCGTGCTCGGGTGGGTGTCTCCGGGGGCCCCGTGCTCGGGTGGGGGCCCCGTGCTCGGGTGGGTGTCTCCGGGGGCCCCGTGCTCGGGTAGGTGTCTCCGGGGGCCCCGTGCTTGGGTAGGTGTCTCTGGGGCCCCGTGCTCGGGTAGGTGTCTCCGGGGCCCCGTGCACGGGTAGGTGTCTCCAGGGCCCCGTGCTTGGGTAGTTGATAACTTCCTTCTTTATTCTGTGGCCCTGTCTGCGGTGACAACACTGATTTTCCATTTATACAGGGCAGTGGGTGTTGTCACCATAGGACAGCAAGTCTGTTACTGGCAGGATCACCAGGTTATTATGATTACCAATGTGACCATTACCTGCTGGGGATCCTTCATTAGCCGCAGTCACATGACCTGCGTCCACCAATCTGATCTATGTATTGCAGGGTGTATCCCATGCGGTGACATATTTCAGCATGGAGTGACATCATGGCGGTGTGCGCGGTATTTTCAGATCGGCTGGTTGGTGATGGTTCGCAGGTCACAATTATTTTAATTCTATATGGAGTGGGTGGAGTCTCACTAAGTGACATGATAGGGGCGTGGCCTTCTGGACAGGTATGATTGGCTCCTCCCACAGAATACCAAAATCTAAAAATCATCCTATTACCCCAATAATAATAATAATAGGTGGTATGCAAAGCGATGGGGTGGCTGATGCAGGGGCATTAATCTGTGACAGGCTGTGACCCCGGGGTGACAACACATTAAATCTGACTGAAGCTGCCTGACATTTATATTGCCCCCTCTGATCTGACCCCTAACCTGACCTCTGACCCCAGGGCTGCCTATAAATTGACCTCTCTGCCTTCCTTGGAATCCCTCATGGTGGCGCTGTGTTTGGGGCAGATATGATTTGGTATCTCTGTACCCCCCCCCATCTGGTCAGTAATCGGCCCCTCGTCTGTCACTAATATACTAGCTGGGGGCCATTAACCCTCTCAGTGCCCTCATCCAACCAATCACCTCGCTCCGGTGACACCTGTACAGGTAGAGCTGTATGAACCTTTCCTATTGGATACATTAGGAACTTCCAGAGCCTGTAGAAGGATACTTACAGCATGGGCCCTCAGCATGGATCCGGGGGCAGAGGTGTCACACATGCTGCCATGTGATCTGATGGAAAACATGCGGCCCATGTGTAGGGTGAATGTACAGTGTGAATAATGGCAGTGTGGGAATGCGTCCTCATTTCAGTGTGATATCCTATTGGCTTGTATTTGTTCTCCTCCACTGCTCCTGTGTGTGACATATGTTTTCTCTTCTCTCAGATTTGCCCCGCGGGTGGGAAGAAGGATTCACCGAGGAAGGAGCCAGTTACTTCATAGAGTGAGTACATAAATTGCCCCATACATAGGGCCCGGTGGGGCCACATTAACCCTTCCATGATTGGCTTTGAGGAGCCGGTGACACCGGATTGTCTGCAGGGAGGTGAAACAAGCGGAAGGGTTGTTGTGGTGTCAGCATGGTGGGGGGGGTCCACGTGGCCCCTGCTGGGGCTTTGTTGGAAGTGATAATGGGGAATCGGCCGACCTTTTCCCACTGGGACAACCAGCAGCTTGGTCTCAGTTGTCTTGACTGCCAATAGCAAAGTGTGGTTCAAATTACCCCCCCCTCCCCAAAATTTCCCCCCAGTAACTGCAACCTCTGCCTAAAACGGATGGTGAAGTAGTGGTAAGATTTTAATCATAACTGCCCCCCCAAGGTGCATCAACAGTCTAAATGGCCCCCTACCGTGGATGTGCCCAATGGTGCCCAGCTCACTATGGGGGCCCTGGCATCCTAATCTGTAAAAACTGAAGTACAAGCAGAGCTAACCAATCAGGTTACAGCTAATAAAGACAATATAATTGGTCAATGTGAGTAGAAATCCCTCTTGTTATTGGCTCGGCCAATCAGGATTGATCTGTGTATGTTGGCTATTTCTAATTTGCCCTTTCTGTTCCTGTAATAAATTGTAATCTGCGATACTCAACATCTGACAGGAGGTGGGAAAGGGGCGGAGCCTCTTTGTGTATTGGTGGTGGAGGTCCTGAGAACGGTCATGTGATTGCTGAGTTGCGCTTTGACTGGCTGAGGTTTACCAAATAGTTCCACAGTGGTCACTTTTATTTTCTGGTCAGCACAGACATTTATTGGGGTTTCTCTAAAGAACTACAAATCTCAGCATGACTCCTAGCAGGATATGTAGGTGTTGTGGAACTGCAAGTCCCAGATCAGCCAGGAACTACAAACCCACTTATCACTGAGAATGGAAATCCTGGACTGTGACCCCCCACCATCTGGAGTCACCATGTATTGTCTCAGTAATAGGTTTGTATTGTCCGGCTCATCTGGGACTTGTAGTTCCTCACCCCTGACGCTGTGCGGTTTGTTGTGTTGCAGCCTCCCAGTGATCAGCGTGTTTGTTCCGGTGACTTTGCAGCTGTGGTGCCCGGAAGGAGGGAGATGTTTATTTTGTGTGTCTTTCAGAAGCTTGTGAGTGTTTATCAATGCTGGCGAGGCTGCTGCGGCGTGCGCCAATCGCCCCGGGCGTGTTCACACTGTCAGAGCTGGGATTGGCGGGAGGAGTGCAGAAAACTTTCCTGAGCTTAATAATTTCCGCTGTCCTGGTGATAAATGGCTCTGTGCAGTGTTTGTAGACTTTCCTCGTATTGTTATTATTCATGAAAATGATTTACCTGTCTCGAAATGACCTTCATATACCGTGCAATAAACACCCGGGGGGGGTACGTTCCTTAGGTATGGAGCTTTCTCCTGATATTGGGGGATTCGGGTGAAATGACTGATTGTTATCCTCCCCGAAATGTCATCAATATCAATCTACAAATCTGCCATCATCGCCTGACATCATCGCCTGACATCATCACACGTCATCATCACATGACAACATCACATGACATCATCAACATGGCAACATACCATGACATCATCACATGGCTACATAACATGACATCATCACATGACATCATCCCAACTAACCTGGGGCTGGAGTCTGGTACCGGAATGGGCCTGGGATAGGTGAGAGGAGCTTCACTGACCCTCAGTCAAAGCTCAGTGCGGCCCCAAAGAACTTTGATTTTACCTTCTTATTCACCCTGTACATTCACCCTACATATGTATTTCGAGAATCTCACAAGGATTTTTCAGCCAATCCAAACCTCAGCTGGTAGTGAATAATGACCCCAGCACGCCGTATTCATTCACCGAAATGTTGTCTGTGTGTCCAGACGTTTCTCATGATTTCTCCAGTGATTATCTGTTCTATATGATGATAGGAAAAATGTTATTGAAATATTGAAACAATATATTTGCATCACTCCTCACAGTGCAATCACAGACATTGTACACTGCACAGACTTCATAATAAAGCAGAACTCCAGCAGCCGCATATTCTTCCGGCACTTCCATAGCGCTGCTCCCAGTGACCCCGTGAGTTCTGTTCTCTGTCCTGAGACATCCAATCAGAATGAAGTCTGCACTGTTGGTCAGTTCATAGGGGGGTCGGTGATGGCGGCCTCCAAATCCCTGCAGTACACTGGCCAGGAGATAAACATTCTGTACGGATCCATTCATCATCATAGCGAGGGGCCGGCGGTCCCCCTGGCCGTGCGGACCCCCCAGATCTCTGCCTGGCCACGCACCCCCTCCCCCCCCCTGATCTCTCCCTGGCCAAGCAGACCAGCTTTGGAGTCACCAGCACAGGAAGCTGTATCAGATAGATTTAAGTGGCAGGATCAACTGGTAATATTAGGTCCTTGCAGGAGATTAGTCAGTACAGAATGGATTGTATATTATTACTGCTTCACTGAATGATATATTTCTGAGCCCCCCTTTACCCTTCAGGGAAATGGGAACACTAATGGTGAAACGATTCCAATGTCAGCGGGAACCATGGGCCCCCAGTATCTCTCTATCGTTCCATGGGCCCTTCTGTAGTGCTCACATGTCTGTAGGTTCTGGGTTATCCTGTTGAGGATTTGCAGTCACTTCCTCTCAGGGAAGGAACTGATGGTGACAGGTACACTTGTGTTAGGATCTGTGCGGAGAGCCCCCCATCTGCCATCATTCACGTCTGGTTCTTTCCCTCCCTGGCCCCGAAGGGCCGGGCTCCTCCACCTATCAGGATTGCAGTTAGGTGGTTGTGGCCCTTGAGGACGGGCCCCGCAAACTCTCTGGGCCTGTTTCTTGTCCCGGTGACCTTTGTCTGGGTGTGTAGAATGTAGCAAAGAATTTTTACATCTCCACACGCCCTGACAATCATTTCCCTTCCACACCTGTGTCACGGTTGTTGTGTTTGGGGGTTTGTACACCTTGGAGATACGCATTGTACACATGACTGGTGGAGGTGGCACTCCCGCTGTGCACACACTGCCCCCCGCTGGACAGGAGAGGGTTAATGTTGTGACCTTTGTGGGTTCTCAGGAATGTCAGCTGCTCCTGTTTACATTGCATGGCACTGAATATGTCGTGTTGAGGGCATAAGGGCCCACTAAGCGGCCCTAAGCAGCGGGGCCCTCAGCAATGCGGCCCTGAGCACCGGGGCCCTCAGCGATGTGGCCCTCTGCGATGCGGCCCTTCCCACCGGGGCCCTAAGCAATACGGCCCTTCCCACCAGGATATAACGTGGGGGGGGGGTGGTGATCTACGATCCCCTCGGAGGGACTGGCGACCTTTTTTCGGCATAAATCGTTCTCTGCGAGTTGCGGTGTAATATGAATGTTCAGCATGCCGCGCCATGCCGGCCGTTTTGTTTTACTAATGGCCAATAAAGTTTTATTGGCGGAGATTGCCGCGGGTAGTTACAGGGTCAATCGCTCATCATTATCACAGGGAAACGAATGGAGGCGGAATCCCGCCACAGGCTGACCACTTCCCTCATTTTATCCCAGTCTCTTTCTGAATGCAATCATTGGAATTGCCCCGTAATACCGTCACCATATCACCGCCATTTATCAGTCACTATTGTAGGAGCTGTGTATGGGCTGCAGCAGCCAATCACATTCACACTCCGGTGTTCTGCTAATGTGTGATGATGTACAGCCAGTTGTGTGTACAATCCTGCAGCCTGGCACGCAGTGCACGGGGCATTGTTATAAGGGTTCAGGTGTAGTTCTCCCTTTCTTGTACTTATAACACTGGGTGCATGCTTGTGCTGGTAAACTTGTATAAAATACCTAAAATGATAAAAATAACCAGAAATGTGACCTTACATGTAGGGGAGGAGAGGAGCCTGTGATCAGAGGAGGTTATAAATAGGGGGGGGCACTGTGCACCTATAGGTCAGATGTGGCCCTTGGTTTGGGCCCCAGAGTTGTATATGGACATTTCATGTTTGGGCCCCCCCCCCTCCCCCACAGGTTGTGGCTGAATCTTGGTAAAGATAACTAAAACTCAGTGGCCGTCCAATGGGGGAAGAGGATTGCCAAGGACCTGGAAGTCCAGCATAGGGTTGGCAGTGAGATTAGCGGTCCCCTGGCATGCTGATGAGAGGATCCTGGAGCCCCCATCACTGCCTGGTGCTGCATGCAGGTGAATCTGCCCCAGGTGGGAATCCCACGCCCCCACCTGAGTTCAGTTCGGCTTCATTGTACAATACACAGGTATAATAATATATAATAACGCCATGATGTGTCCCCGGAGCTGTGCAGCTCCCCTGTTGGGGTCGGTATTCAGGGGAAGATAATCTTGTTGGGAAATGAGATTTATAAGCGGCTTAAGAAACTGAAAAAAGTAAAAATGTTGTCAGAGGAATTCATAGCGGCCTCTAACCGAGTGTGAAATGAGATTATCTGCCGCCAGATCCCGGCCAATTCATGTCGGGTCACAGAGACTCCACCAGGTCCCATGACAGGTCCTCTTTACCTGCAATATCCAATCAGAGCTTTGTGAGGAATCTGAGAATAATACAAAACTGGAATAAAAATCCCCTGGGAAGTCCCGGGAACACGCAGCGTCTGAGAAAATGAGACGTGAATAGTTCTCATAACTTAATATATGTGAGGATTGTGCGAGTCCCCGGCAGGATGCTGATCACATGGTATGCAGGGATCTATTCCGAAATGATATCCTATTCCAACAGCTTTTAAAAATCTATGGCGATCCTGCCATGTAGATCCATGTTCAGGCACTTCCTGTTATAAGGTGACAACCCTCTCTCACTGTCTACCTCGTGTTATATTGTGTTGTCACCCCCTTCTGATGGAGGCTGAAGCTGGTTATTGCTGCACACATTACAAAGCCATGGCCCAGTGTTGTCACCATCAGGAAATATTTGTCCCATTTACCCAATCTGTGTGTATGGGGAGTCAGAACCATAATATTCCTAACAAAAGATTCAGAATAATGTCATTTTATATGGAGATTCGGAGCGATGTGATTGGTCATTTTATATGGAGATTCGCAGCGATGTGATTGGCCGTTGTATTGGGAGATTCTCTATAATGTTCATCCTGCAGCTCTTTTATCATTTCAGCCAATCAGCAACCAGTTGTGCAACTCAGACTCCAATCCTGGCTCTCTGGCGCCCTCTGCAGTCCAATCTAATGCTGGCAGGTTGGTGGAATCATGCTGTGGTTACCCCTGAAGGAAGCACAGCGTGACCCGAATAATAAATTCCCCCATACATGTAATTGCCGGTGTCATGTGACCGGAGTGCTATAAATCTTGTATTTGTACTTTGACCGTTCTCCCCGATCAATGCGGACATGTGATCAGTAATGACGGATCCGCTGCTTTATGGATTCTCTTATCTCAATACATTGATGAATTTATGTCTCGTTTCCTCCTAAATGTTCTCTGCGGGGACGATGTCGGTGTGATGCTCTGCGGGGATGATGTCGGTGTGATGCTCTGCGGATATATTGGTGGGAGGTGCGATGCTCTGCGGGGACGATGTCGGTGTGATGCTCTGCAGAGATGCTATTGGTGGAGGTGCGATGCTCTGCGGGGACGATGTCGGTGCGATGCTCTGCAGCGCGGTCACACGGCATTGTTTTGCAGACCCCCAGCGGCTCCATTCTGCGCTCGGCCCTCCCCCACATTCCACAATGATGACACAATCACCCCTCTGTTCCCATCCCCCGCCACTTATCTCTGCCCACCTACCTGTGCCAGCACTGACAGCCCAGAACACTGTGTGGGGGCAGCGGGTGAATAGAAGGGTGAATAAAGCTGACATTCCCTCCAATCACTTTTATTTCCATAACATGAGGAAACATTCATCAGATTTGTGTTTTACAGAAAGCGAAGGGAATATCAGGCTGTTCAGAATAATAGCAGTGTGTGTAAATCATTCACTCTGTGTGAATCCCAGCCCTTCAGGAAGGAAGGCAGTGAATGTTGTCCAGACCAGACATTAATCAGAAGAACAGAACTTTGATTGGAGGAGAAAACAGATAAAGAAAACGATTGGCTGCTCAGCTAGGATCAGATCAGAACCTGAACGATCGGATTGGATGGAAGGCTCAGCCAATCATGGGCTCCAGGAAGGTGTAAATCATGTGACCCCCCCAGAGGGACAGATCTACCATGTATACCATGTATATAGCGCCAACATATTCCGCAGCGCTGTACGTAGTCATGTGAACATTACCACAACCTGAGGACAATGCATGATATGGGGCTATGATGACAAACTCCATGCAGATATTGTTGTGACTGAGATTGGAACCTGTCACCCCAGCGCTGCAAAAGCCGGTTATATCTGGGATCTGGTAGTCGGTTTTATCCCGGTGATTTGTCGTTTCCCCGGTCGGGGTGCAGATTGTATCCCGGGTCTATTATTTATATATTTCCGTAATCCTTATACAGAG
>NC_092866.1:66395330-66396981 GCF_032062135.1 Pyxicephalus adspersus | reverse complement strand
GCATGCCAATCCACTAATATTACAGATTGTACAATCCGATTGTATGGTATGTGGCCAGATCTAGGCAGACATACAATCATTTCTCATTGGTTGGGCTCTGTCCAGGGCTCGGCTGTGTATGGGGGAGGAGTTACAATCAGCATTGCCCATATTGGAGATTTTGTAGCGTTCTGGGTCACATGACCAAATGCCATGCAATCTGTGGATTTATCAGTCACATGACTTGATGCCACGCCCTGCTCATCAAACAGATCCCAGCGATCATGGTTGCTATCTGGGGCAATCAGTGCTTGTTATAGAACGATTGGTCCTGATTGGAGGATTATCAGATACATTGGTCTATGGCGTTGTTATTGGCCGGTGACAGGTGACCCCTGACCTATGACCTCATGACCCCTGTGGGTGGCCTCACATCAGACCCTGACCTCGCCCCCTGAATGTCATGTGATCGGCGTGATGGTAATAATCTCATTATACGGTGATTGTACTGTATTGGGGGCCACAGCCTGCCCACCCCAGGGGCCCATATTGACCCTCCCCCACCCTGCAGATTTCTTCCATTTCCAGTTCTATACAGTTCGTTTCCCTCCCCCGTTCTAATTGAAGAGCGGCCCGTGGGTGAACCGCAACCTGCTGGGCGTTTGCCAGAATCTCTTGTCGTTGGGAGCGCCGGCGTCACAATGCAGAACGACTAATAACCTAATTGTGTCCTAATTACAGAAATCAGGTCCAGGCATGATGGCGGCTTCCACCTGTCACCTGCGGGAGGCGCTGTCACCGAGGACACAAATCTCATCATCGGGAGGGTGAGCTCCCCCTGCTGGGTTAGTTGGATGCATGTCTTGAAGGCCTATTGGATGCTGTTAGTAACGCGGGGGCGGAGCTTACAGGCCTTGGAGTGCCCCTGTATTTGTTGGGGCCCCTTAATATTCATCCTTGTGGTCTCATGTGTGATTTTCAGGTTCACCGCATTATTCACTGCAGAAAAGACGCCGTGCATTACCACCATCCGTCACCTGCCAGACGCTCGGCCGCAGCCAATGCCATCGCCCTAATGAGGATTTAATGGTCGCAGAGAATACCGAGCGAGGACACAAGATGGCGCTCCCCCCAAATGTTCTACCAATCAGGTGAATGTATAGGTGAGAGGTCATTGGCTGTCTGACCCACCGCAGCCAGTGGATTGCAAGCTCTGAGGTCCACATCTGCAGCTTTATTATTACAGATAGGTGACATCCCTGTGCCCCCTATACCCTCTGCCTGCCTCTGTCATCCTCCTTATAAACCTTCACCGTATTGTCCTCCTCATCACATGATTCTACATTCATCCTCAGCACCCAATCAGAAGCTACCCCTCATCATTCTATGTGCAGCACACAGACAGCTGATTGGTAGGAGCGCCGGGCGAGGATTCCAATCTATCCCGATACCCAGCGCAGATCAATCAGCCAATTACAGAACAATCTGAGGCCAGTGTCACCGACCAATCAGCCGAGAACCACACTAATCCCCGATCCCCGGTGACAACAAAACCACCGACTGGCAATATAATCAGAATATATACCCAGATCCCTTATATAGTGCTGACATATACCAGGGCACTGTACAGAGGAGCTGACACTCTAATGTCCCCCCACAGTCACACACTATT
>NC_092866.1:66392051-66393954 GCF_032062135.1 Pyxicephalus adspersus | reverse complement strand
GGTGTCTGGGAGTTTCGGAGGTCTCGTTGGGGGTGTCGGAGGTCTCGGTGTCTGGGGGTGTCAGGGGTTTCTTTGTTGGGGGTGTCGGAAGTGTTGGGGGTGTCAGAGGTCTCAGTGTCTGGGGGTGTCAGAGGTCTCAGTGTCTGGGGGTTTCAGAGGTCTCGTTGTTGGGGGTGTCAGAGGTCTTAGTGTCTGGGGGTGTCGGAGATCTCGGTGTCTTGGGGTGTCGGAGGTCTCATTGTTGGGGGTGTCGGAGGTCTTGTTGTTGGGGGTGTCGGAGGTCTCGTTGTTGGGGGTGTCGGAGATCTCGGTGTCTTGGGGTGTCGGAGGTCTCGGTCTCTGGGGGTGTCGGAGATCTCGGTGTCTTGGGGTGTCGGAGGTCTCCTTCTTGGGGATGTCAGAGGTCTCGGTCTCTGGGGGTGTCGGAGGTCTCATTGTTGGGGGTGTCGGAGGTCCCAGTGTCTGGGGTGTCAATGTCGGCCCATCTCCGCGAGCATTGTATTTGTTTGCTGGATTCACATTTCAGTTGTTAGTTCGGTAAAAGCATTCTGATTGGTTGCTCTGATGGCAGCATAGTGATGGTGCCGCCAATCAGACGTTTGCATTCATCTGTATAAACCAATCAGGACAATATTCTGTATTTTTATTGGAGAGTTTTTGTTTTTTCTCCTCCCCCATGTTGCCCCCCCCCCCTGATGTAAATGATTTGTGATTGGCCCCCCTGTGGCGGGTGTTGGGGGGATCTGTGTGTTTCATAGATTCGGGGAGGACGCTGCGTGCACATATAAACCTGTTCCTCACCTGACTCTCTGCACGCTGGGCAATCTATATGGCGGTTCCCCCGGTGTTTGTGCTGCGATTGGTGGCCCCTCGTACGGTCAGAAGTCTCAGTATGAGCGGTTGGGCTCCGTGTTATGTCTGTGGGGCCCCTTATCTCTGCCATTGTCCTTACAGCGACCTTCTGCAAATATTTTATCTGGAATGTCTGAGATTGCTGAGCGCTCGGCAGCTCTTATAAGGACATTGTGGTGGCCCCGCGTTATCAGCCAGCCGCCTCTAGGGCGGAGACACTAACACTCCGCTGTCACATCAACCGCACTGATACCAGAAATCTGCAGAGACGCCGATAATCCGACATCAAATGACCCCATTGTGTCACCTCCGACGGGTCTGTGTATAAACGTTTTCATCCAAGATTCTCCCAACTTATCCCTAAAATTCACTTAGCAAAATGTGAATCATGGGTCAAGGCTGATTCACACATCCTTTGAATGCAATATGAAAAATGTTTGTTTTAGGTGAATGTAGTGTGAAAACATTTGTAAATAGATTCCTAATATTTGTGTGAACAGATAAGCTGCAACGTTGTAAGATCTTCAGCTTCACTACACATTCACTGCACATTCACTGCAGATCTTCAGCTTCACCCTGTGTCTCTTCTGTTACCAAATAGGAGGATGTTGTAGAGGGGTGAATGTCTATACCTGGCAGTTGATGACGGATCACATGACCATGTGGCAGTGCCTGGAGCAGTCACATGACCAGATGGCAGTTGATGGAAGTGTATCAATGAGGCTGCAATTATTTTATTAGAAAATGACGGCAGGGAGAGGAGATCTGTCTGTGTGTGGGGTCACCGGCATGGAATAGATCCGACCCTTCCATCCTTCCATCTTCTTCTTCCAGGGCCGCTGGTGTTTTCCAGGATTCCAGCGATGTCGTTATTTGTGCGCCGAGTGATGGAGCCATCAGACAGGAAGTAGATTGATATTCCAAATGAAATTGAATTTCACCCAGCTGTGTCCAGCCAGATCCCCCTGCGTGCTGCACTGCGCATTCACTGCCTCCGATGAATCATTCATCTCAGAGAGATGATTGGAGAGCAAATGAGAATCTGTGTGTG
>NC_092866.1:66389410-66392027 GCF_032062135.1 Pyxicephalus adspersus | reverse complement strand
ACATTGTAGAACATACTAGTGACCCCCCCAGTGACCCTGATATACGTTATGCTGGTTACCCCATCCTAATTATACAGTGACCCCGATATTCCTGTGTGATTTAGAATTGGTGTAATAAAGAGGACCGGTCTGTACATTGACTTGTACAAGCAGTGTCTGGCTTTGTGCCGGGTGATGGCGCCCCCTATGGACGCTCTGTAGCCACCTTGGTGTTTCTCACCATCTGATATCTGGCAGATCTGTGGTTGGATGACACGTTGGACCGTGGCCGGTTGGCTGCGGTCAGATCTGTGGTGCAGCCACTTTGTGTGAATATTCACCGCCGGGGGGGTCACCTGCAGCTTCTATCGGTGCTTGTCCTGCAGGCCGGCCACACACGGGGGGATCTTACCATTCTATTGAGGAGATCAGCCAATCATTTTATAGCATTCCATTGATTCCTTAGATATTGGGCAATTGTGACCCCCCCCATCCATTTCTGGTCCATCACACAGAGTGGTGCAGAGTTCAGTCCCTGCCAGGACACAACTATCCAATCTCACACTGTTCATTGCAGCATGCATGGCAAAACAAATGCCTAGATGTGGACCTTTGCAGAGAGACCGCTGCTTCGTGTGAAAAGCTTCTTCTCTTCAGCATGCTGGCTGGAGTCTGGCTTTTCTACATGGTCTGTGGCTGCTTTCTATTGGTTATATACCCATAACCTCCCCCTCCCCCATTGATGTGCATTCATCCTATCAACCCCCCCCAAAAAATTGTACATTTCCCCTATAACCCCCCCAATGCTATACATGCCCTGTGTCCAACCTATGTGCCCCCCCCCCCATATTGTCACAGGGACGACCTTGGTGTCCTGAGTGCTGCGTCTGTCCATGCCATCAGCAGCTGATCTCCTCCTCAGCGCTCTGTGTGATTCTCATTTCTGATAATTGTTCTCCGTCTGTCTCATTAGAATTCTTCATCGCATTGTTCATCATTCACCGCCGCAGATAAATGTCGCCCCGTGTCGCATGGCTGAGCGCCGTCTCCCAATCACTGATTGATGGCAGATTTGGCCCATTTGGCTTCTAATGTGCGAGAATTGTATCACCCGGGATTTGTATTGTTGTCATGTTCCCCTGTGATGTCATAGTGATGTCATAGTGATGTCATAGTGATGTCATAGTGATGTCATAGATACAATGATTCGTTTGTGAAGTTCTCGGAGCCCCCACACACACAATCATTTCCTGGTGACACGCTGAGATTTGCGTTCCCTTTGTCCCTTGAATTGTCTGCGGTGACCCTTCGATGTGGATTGTGGTCTCTGCACACAGACGGCTGCAGTCAATGTGCTGGGGGCCCCTGGGACGCTGAGGACCCTCAAGGTCATAGATCACCGACAGCCTGACAGTGAGCAAGAGAAGAGCCATTCACCTGCAGCACAGCCGGCGCATCATTCACTGATTGGAGCCATTCGCAGCATTGGCAATAAGTTGTGCTGCTGGCTGCTTGCCAATAGGAGGCAGCGCTCTCTCAGTGTGTCTCTCTCTGTCTCTCTCACACAGGCGGAGCAGTCAGCGCTCTCATGCAGGAGTCACCTCTGTACCTGGATGTCTTCTGTGATGTCCTGAGCACAATAAATGGGATGACGAGTCCTCTGCTGTCCTGGCTATTGGGATTCACTTTGTAAGGCGCTGTGTAGCGTTGGCAGCGCTCTCCTTTCACTCATCACTGCAGCAGGCGCTCTCCTCATTCTGGATGTAATCATGTCTAAAAAGTGGATTCAATAAGCAGAGAGGATGTGGAAACCAGCGTACTCCAATTCCCTCCCCCGTGTGGACTACCAGCTCTACCAGGTGTCTCACAGGTGTGTATGATGGCGAGCATTCTATACAGGTGTGACCTCTCATGTCCCCTCCTCCCCAATATCCTCTCCTGTACATTTCTGCCTGGACTTTCCTGGACCCTCTCCCATACACCTTTCCTTCTCCTTGTCCCGTACCCTCTCCTGCACTCCCCCTGCACTCCCCCTGCACCCTCCTGCACTCTCCTGCATACTCCATGCTGGCTGCAGAACGGGTTTTTGGGTGTCATTGTGCGGGTCGGTGTAAATTCTGCAGAAGATCTGCATTGCATCCCAGCAGCTGTACATCAGCCAGCGCGGCTCTGGGTCTCCTGGTATTGATTTCTCGGTGTTGTGGAATCTCTGCTGCTTGTGGAGTGCAACTTCTGCGGGTCACTGTGGTGCAGATAACAGCGGGGGATGCTTGGGACTGCGCCGGGTTCTGATGTCAGGTACTGATCCGCATAGTTACAGAATGCCATCACCCTGACCAACCAACCTGCACTGAACTTATGAATTGAGAAAGCTGCAAGCTGGGGCAGTTTTTTGTCTTAAATACCCCTGGAGACTGGGGAAGAAGTGTAAAATTTACCCCCAGCATCGGGGTCCATGGGCACTTGTTCTGCTTTCGCTTTGTTTTGCTTTTCATCCAATCTGAGGGATCAGCAGGGATTAGCAACAACTCTCCTGAGGGGCCAACCGACCAATCTGTCCAGACTGTGCCGGATTGTTACCCCCATCACTGTACACCATACCCATCTATCCTTACCCCCATCATTGTACGACATACCC
>NC_092866.1:66372612-66388219 GCF_032062135.1 Pyxicephalus adspersus | reverse complement strand
CTCGGGTACTTGGCAATAATGTCCCTGAACTTAAGGGGGAGCTGTAATGAAATCTTCTGATATGAGGGAATAATGCGAGTAACATTGCTGTGTTATGTACATTCCGTGCAGATCTCACACAGGTCCATCTTCTGCACACACAGGAAGTTCCTGGTTGGCAGGATCAGCAGTATTATTATTGGGAGCTGCATTATGTAAATGATTTATAGGTCATGTGATCAGATATTTAGGGATCGGTGTGATTCTCGGATTGGAGTGCAGATGTTGTGTGTAGAAGAGTTGGGTGAGCACACAATCGGTGTTGCAGTGTAACACTGACAGCGGTGACATTTGTTGTTAGGTGACACTGGTTTCAGGTGTGGCGCACCTTGTACAGAGGAATGCGGAGCCGCATTCCAGGGACGTTACTCATTCCTCATGGCAGGTTAATCTTCACTCTGCCCACTGCTGGGTGACAACATTGGGATCTGCAGCATTTCCCTGACTTTCTGCGGCTGGCGGTTTTCTGAAGTTTCGGTGTAAGTTTCTGTTTTTGTCTTTAGCGTGCCGAGGGAGGGTCGTGATTTGCAGTTCACAAATTCAGCTGGGATAGTAGAGCACAGATGTGCGCTCACCTACAACAGCCAATCAGGGGGCAGCTTCCTGGTACAAAAACACGGCTTTCCCCTCTAAATTTACCCTGGGGGGGCACTGTGTTTGGGGGGGCACTGTGTCAGTATAGGGGTGAGCATTATGGGGGTTCTGGCTCTTCAAGTGATTCTCTTTTCAATCTCCATGACAAGTGGTCTGTTGTCAGGGTTTGGGAGGGGGGGATTCCCCGCACACCGGCTGTATTCCCCGCACACCGGCTGTATTCCCCGCACACACCGGCTGTATTCCCCGCACACACCGGCTGTATTCCCCGCACACACCCGCTGTATTCCCCACACACTCGCTGTATTCCCCGCGCACTCGCTGTATTCCCCGCACACCGGCTGTATTCCCCGCACACCGGCTGTATTCCCCGCACACCGGCTGTTCTCCCCGCGCACTCGCTGTATTCCCCGCACACCGGCTGTATTCCCCGCACACCGGCTGTATTCCCCGCACACCGGCTGTATTCCCCGCACACCGGCTGTATTCCCCGCACACCGGCTGTCTCCAGGTCGCTGTAAACTGTTTTTTGTTATTGTTGTGCGCAGCCCGGTGACATCTGAAGATAAACCTGGAGGAAGCTTGTGGTCCCTGAGGGCCGGAATGAGGTCTGTCACAGATCTGCCAGCATGGGGAAATATCTCTGACCTGTGCTGGAGTGTTGAGGGTTCGGTACCCATCGCGGTGTTCATCAGCATACACCAGGGTCCTGGTGTGCCAAGCATGCGCCAGGGTTGTGCCTCCCGTGCTAAGCATGCGCCAGGGGTGTGCCTCCCGTGCTAACCCTGTGTCCGGGTTGTACCCCCTGGGATAACCATGTTCCTGGGTTGTATCTTCTGTGCTAACCGTGTACCTGCGCCAATGCAGTCACAATACAAAGGAGCTGAGGTTTGTGATTTGTTGGACTGTTAGCAATGGCAGAGAAGAACTGATAATTAATGTGATTGATATAGGAAGGGGGAGGGGCTTATCATAGTGGGGGGCCGGTATGGAGCAAGTTTTAGATTTGCCCAGAATTCAGTGGTGACACACCAGAAAGGATTCCTCCGATTTCAGTGAATGTGGGGTGAAAAGTTGTCTGCACACTATAACACCCAGCATGCCTGCAAAGAACCATGGCTGACATTAGGGATGAGCAGGGGGACTGTGAGGGCCCCATAGAGATTGGTCCCTATCATTCCTGCACTGACACACCCCCTGTCTCTGATTGGTCACAGAGGGAAGAGGGGTTGGACAGTACTGGGTCATGGGCAGTAATAAGGGACCCTAAAGTTCAGCTTACAGAAAACCCCAGGCAGCCAATCAGATGCTACCGACATGTAAAGGGATAGGGCCCTAAAACAAGGAGCCACTTCACTGCCCCTCAGATAGATTGGGGTGAAATAATTGCCCCCCAGTGTCACCCCCAAGTTATATATACCCAGACGATGTGTTGATTGGTTGTTGTACAGTGAGTTGTGTTTATTACACCGCTCACCTCTCTATCTGACCCCGGCCGGTGACCCCGCAATAATTGTCATTTACATTTAGCGCCCCCACCTGACAACATCGCTGCATTGATAAATGAATCTAGGAAAGGATCACAGTCTGGGTGAATCTTTTGTGGCGGCTCTGAGATTCACCCACCTCTGAAATGAAACAACTTCACATAATGCATTGTTACCTTTCAGTGTTTCATGGTGATTCTAGAGCGACATTCACAGCAGATGAATCTCAGTGTAACAAGCGCCTCCTAGTGGCACCTCTTAGGCTGAGATGATATCATCAGTCTGCTGCAGGCAGAGGGAAGCATTTCCTCAGTCTCCTTAGTGATCAGACTGCCAGTCACATGGTGAGATATATCTGGTGACAGGTCCTCTTTGATGGATTTGTGTCTTACCAGGCAGGTGATAATTCTGGTTATAGTAATGGCCGCCCCTCGATTTAGCACCATATTCCAGCTTTGTGATTTACCGGACCCGGGGATCTGTTATCGGCAAATGAGAATTGTGGGAGTCTGTCCCAGGCTCTGCCCCTCCCCCTCTTATTATTTCCTCCACATTTACAATCTGAATATTAAGTCGTTTTATCGGTCAGATTTGCCACTGCTGGGCCCTCCAGGAAATTGTTAACCCCAATCTGAGCGTGTTTTGTGAGCCGGCCTATTACAGGGGGACTGCAGCCTCTTGTCTCATGATTCTTATTGTGAGTGGGTGGGCTGCTGTGGGCGGGGCTTCTGAATGGTCACATGGGCCACTTAGCCCAGACTTGGAAATGATTTCCTCCAATCTGATTGTAGCTTCTCAGGTCATCGTTATGTCCAATCACCACCCCAGAACGATCGCCTTCGCCCAATCAGAGTGCGGAATATCTGATATGTGAAATATCCTCCACCAAGAGATTTTGGGGTTTTTGTGTCTCAGTGAATGATATAAATGAATTGCATTGTACAACGCTGCGGAATCTGATGGCGCTATAAATACAATTATTGTACACGTTGGTTGTATTCTGGGTGCTGCATTGTTCTCCGCATGCTTAGATTGTGATTTGTCACTTGGGTTTTCCAGAAATCAATAAAAGCTGAAATATAAATCTGTTTTCTGAGTGTCCAGCTGGGCGGTCGGCGCTGAGCGGGAAAGTCGCAGGTTTCAGTTGTCAGATTTATGGTTGTGTTCTGTGATTTATTGTTTTATTTTGGAGCTGATTATTTTATTCTCTTCTGTAAAAGTTAAATTTAGCTGTGACTGTAGTGGAACTATAACTCCCAGCATCCCCAGGGGCAGTGGTTGGTGAGTTCCCCTTTCCTGGAATGTGTGAAGGATTGTTACTTTGTTTCCTTTTCTAGCAGTCACATGATAAAGGGTTCATCCATTGAATTGTGATATGAGATATACAAAATGAAATGCCCTGGGGGGGGTGAATGGGGTCACTGTGAGGAAGCCACTGTCCATCATTACAATCTCTGAACCTATAACTTTATTTAAAGAGAACCTGTCCTTGTTTTGTATCCTTGTATTAGTATTCCTTGTAACTGGCAGAAGTTTATTATAAAGTTGTGACAAGATATAATTCCATGCCCTCTTCAGCGGCCAATGCCAGGATCCTGCCCAGGAAACACCCCATCAAATGACTGGAATGTGGTGCGGAGGCAGGAGAGCGGAGTGCTTCTGTCCTGTCTACTGGGGGAAATCTGATTACTGTATTGGGCCCCGGGTGGCCCCTGGCTGGATCTGTGTCAGGATGATGGCAGAGCACACATTAAATTTCTCACCCAAATCTCTTCTCTCCACAGCCACAATCAGAGGAGGACGACCTTCAGGCACCCAGTGACCGGTGACATCTCCCCGGAGAATGCCGAATTCGATTTACGGGAAGAGTACGTATGTTGTAATAAGGGACTTTGTGCTGGTTGTGTGGATGGTGGAGGGATCTGTACTGACATGTATTGTACCTGCACCTCGTCTATAATATTAGGGATTATTACCCCAGCTCATCACCGGCTCCCCCTTACCCCACAACCAATCTCTGCCCCCCAGATCTGAGCAATCATCCTCCAAATGTTTATCATGTGACCCCCCCGTGTCACCTCTGCCTTGTATAATGATTATTCACGGCTGTGAGAGCTGCAGAGAGTCTCAGATGTCTGAAGGTTGCTGAATGGACCCCCAATTGTATAGGGGTGCCGGATGCGTTACGCCTCCCTCCTGCTTATTGGATACCACAGCTTCGTACACATGGGAAGATTTTCACTTCTGATCCAATAAAATGATTGGATGCCAAGTGAATTCAAGACCCCACCAATTGAGATAAACATTTTATTCACCCTGGATTACATATCAATACTGATCTCTCCAATCATTATTATATTGTACATGTGTGCCCTGTGTTTCCGGACCTTTCATCGATCTCACATCTGCTTGTGTGTACTAAGCCTAAGACAGATGATGAAGGGGCAGCCCAGATGTTTGATTCCTTTGGTGATTTTCATTTCCTTCATAGCTGGGACCCCTAAAATTGGGAGCTCCCCATCATCTATCTCCTTGTTAGTCACAGCTCTGTGCAAAGCATTCAAAAAGCCATGGAGGAATGTGTGAGCTTTGAATTTCCCTGTATTTTGGGGGTTCTGGGGTGAATATAACAGCAAGTTCCATGGAATTATGCGGTATTTATATATCACTGACATGTCGCTCTCCTGGAGATGTCACAATGCACACACATCTTTAGGCCGGTGTGTGCGATGCTCTGCGGCCATGGATGGGGCCACGCACCTTTCCCTGGGATTCTGACAGCTGAGGGGAAGTGATGGGGACACAAATCCCTGATCTGTGGATAGCAGTACATTACTCCGTCTGGATGGAACCACTCGCTGCTCATTAATTTGCTGTTCAGACTGCGAATACCACGAGCGGCTAATATGTTTCCGCTTTGCTACATTGCGTTAATTACACACAGAGAGTTCCCGGGGCCCGGCGGCAGCTATCAGGCCGTTGTTAGGGAGCTGTAATTGTTGGATATATTTATGATTCCTGCAAAAGTGACTTTTATTGATTGTGAAGCAGAATTGTCAGTGCTGCTCGGGGTCCCAGGTTGTGGCTGTAATTGTTGGATATATTTATGATTCCTGCAAAAGTGACTTTTATTGATTGTGAAGCAGAATTGTCAGTGCTGCTCGGGGTCCCAGGTTGTGCTGATAATCCGTCCAGTGAAAAGGAGAAATTGGGGGAGCTCAGAGGGTCCGTGCTGCAGGCGGTCCGTGCTCCAGGCGGTCCGTGCTCCAGGGGGTCCATGCTCCAGGCGCTCTGTGCTTTGGGAAGTCTGTGCTCCAGGCGGTCCGTGCTTCAGGCAGTCCGTGCTTTGGGAAGTCCGTGCTCCAGGCGGTCCATGCTCCAGGCAGTCCGTGCTTCAGGTTATCCGTGCTCCAGGCGGTCCATGCTCCAGGCGGTCTGTGCTTTTGGAAGTCCGTGCTCCAGGCGGTCCGTGCTTCAGGTTGTCCGTGCTCCAGGTGGTCCATGCTCCAGGCGGTCCGTGCTCCAGGCGGTCCGTGCTCCAGGCGGTCTGTGCTTCAGGTTGTCCGTGCTCCAGGCGGTCCGTGCTTCAGGTTGTCCGTGCTCCAGGCGGTCCGTGCTTCAGGTTGTCCGTGCTCCAGGTGGTCCATGCTCCAGGCGGTCTGTGCTTTGGGAAGTCCGTGCTCCAGGCGGTCTGTGCTTTGGGAAGTCCGTGCTCCAGGCGGTCCATGCTTCAGGTTGTCTGTGCTCCAGGCGGTCCGTGCTTCAGGTTGTCCGTGCTCCAGGCGGTCTGTGCTTTGGGAAGTCCGTGCTCCAGGCGGTCCGTGCTCCAGGCGGTCGCTGTAATTGTTGGATATATTTATGATTCCTGCAAAAGTGACTTTTATTGATTGTGAAGCAGAATTGTCAGTGCTGCTCGGGGTCCCAGGTTGTGTGCATATAATCCGTCCAGTGAAAAGGAGAAATTGGGGGAGCTCAGAGGGTCCGTGCTGCAGGCGGTCCGTGCTCCAGGCAGTCCGTGCTCCAGGGGTTCCATGCTCCAGGCGGTCCAGACGGTCCGTGCTCCAGGCGGTCCGTGCTCCAGGCGGTCCGTGCTCCAGGCGCTCTGTGCTCCAGGCTGTACGTGCTTCAGGTGGTCCGTACTCCAGGCGGTACGTGCTTCAGGTGGTCCGTGCTTCGGGAAGTCCGTGCTCCAGGCGGTCCATGCTTCAGGCAGTCCGTGCTTTGGGAAGTCTGTGCTCCAGGCGGTCCGTGCTTCAGGCAGTCCGTGCTTTGGGAAGTCCGTGCTCCAGGCGGTCCATGCTCCAGGCGGTCCGTGCTTCAGGTTATCCATGCTCCAGGCGGTCCATGCTCCAGGCAGTCTGTGCTTTGGGAAGTCCGTGCTCCAGGCGGTCCGTGCTTCAGGTTGTCTGTGCTCCAGGTGGTCCATGCTCCAGGCGGTCCGTGCTTCAGGTTATCCGTGCTCCAGGTGGTCCATGCTCCAGGCGGTCTGTGCTTTGGGAAGTCCGTGCTCCAGGCGGCCTGTGCTTTAGGCACCTGGCTGTGTCCTCAGGAGTAGGACACAGCCAGGTGCCTGAAGGAGGAGTTTTGGGTGATTTTTGCCAACCTGCCTTCACCATAGAAGTGTTGTTTATTTTAGTGACTTTGTGAGTTGCTTGGAAAGATTCTTAACATGGAATTGTCCCCGCAATGAGCAGCAGTGCAGCGTTCAGAAAGCTGGATATTGTTTTCTATTGGTTAGGGGCTTTGTAACACACTTGAAATGGAGCTGTGTATATGCAAAATTTTCAGAATGAAGAGAATGATATCCTGGATGTTGGGAGAAGAGTGAAGCTGCGTTGGTGAGATATCAGAGCCGTTTTGGGGTATTGTGGAGCCCTTTGGGGGGGTAGATTTAAGCTGCAATGGTTAATAGAGGGGGAGCTGAGTGGGTGTGAGGAAGCGTCCAATCAGATTTAGACTTCAGGATTCCAGCTGAGAGTTGGAATCTGAATCTCGCACTCTGATTGGTTACATGCGCTCTTTGGCCAGGTGATGATTGCGGTCGCTGTCTGCGTGGGTGGAACCATGAACAAAAGATCAGCGGTTTGTGGAGAGCACTTAGCGTGGCTGGCGGGTTATAACAATATCTCTGCGTGCCGTACTTTTAGTACATGGCGTAATTACAGCTGATAAAGGCAGCGCGGCGCCTCCAGAGAGACGACTTGTACCGCTCTGTGCCTGTTACTATGGCAGCCAAACAACGGAACACCTGGGAGGTGGAAAGTGTAACGTGAATCAAGGCGACTCGTTATTTCTGATTAACCCTTGTGTAGACAGATGTTCACCATACCTGCCCCTATACAGAAGACTCGGGGTAGCTGGCTGCCTCTGTGTGAAGTATGTGGTTACCCGCGGCAACCCTGTCCTATGTGTCAGCAGTCTGGCAAAGCATTTCTGATTGGTTGCTGAGGGTTCTGGGGCATTGGATACTTACCTTTATCTTTGAATCTGTTCATGTACCTGTAATGTCTGTAAGCCTGATTTCACCCCCCAGCTGGTATGAGGCTTCACTGTATGAGATTATGATGATAGAAAGCTCAGCTTTGGAGTTCATTAGGTGGCAGGAGGGGCAGTGGGTGAAGTCTGCAGGGTGTGGAAAGTGTCGTCTCCCTCCTGACAGCTGTGGGAGATGTTTGTACAATGCAATGCTTCGTGTGACAGATCCTCGGGGGCGGTCCCTCTGTGTATGGAGTGGTTTGATTGGAGTTCAGGAAGATGAGCAGGGGAGGAGCCTGTTAACCTGTTCTCTATTATGTCAGTGATAAAAATAATATATTATAGGATGCAGTGCTCAAGCCAGAATTTCTTTTAAGCTGGGTGGAACGAAATTGTAGGTGGGTGGCAGTCCCTGTATTGTGACCCAACTCGTAAGTAACCTCCCAAAAACAGCCGGGTGGTTGCTGAAAAGTGCCGGGTGGTGCGCCCAGCTAAAAGGGTCTGGGGGGAACACTGGGATGATACAACCTGCTCTGCTTCATGTATTGGCTGCTTTCTGTGCCCTTCAAGCACTTCAATGCTGCTCCGGGGCCCACAAGATCTGATGGTATGTAGGGCCCCAGGCATTGGAGGGGCCATCCCTGGACCTGGAATATTTGTGCCCAGGCATTGGAGGTCAGAGAGTTTTTATCATTACTTGGCCCCCCGAGGGGGTGAAAGAGGTGCTGCCTTCAGCAGGTGGGGGTAAATGGTAATATTCCAGGGCTGGTGCAGGTAGGTGGTGCAGAGGGGACCCTCACCTGGGAGTTAGGTAGGTGGAGTCTGTCTTGGAAGTCCGGTGATCCATAGGGAGCGTTTTCCTGGGGTTGTGCAGCTCAGAAATGGGTGGTTGCTATTTCAGGGGTCATTAATTGGGTGCTGCCCTGAGGTTTGGTAGGTTACAGGGAGGGGTGCTTGCTTTTGGCAGGTCACATGGTTGGGGGGGCGGTGGTTTACACACTGTACAGGATTAAGCTGCACCCCACCCAATCATTGTACCCGCTTGTAGTCATATTATTCTGGATGATTCACAAATAATGTAAAATGCGTGAAAAACACAGAACTCCAGCAGAGGATGGTGAAAGGGCCTTATGTCACCTTCACATGCTGTAACATTGTACAATCTGCTCCTGGCTCTTCCTGGCTGATCCTGCGATGTGGGAGGAGTCAGACTCTCCGGGATGAAGGTGGCTGAGGATGACAGTTTATTAAAAAGATTGCAAGCTCCTGGGCCGAGGCCTATGTTCTGAACTGAGCTGTTCATTCTTGAAAAATATAACTCCTCCTTGTCACCATCTATCAATAAATATAAATAGTTATTATTAATAATAATTAGTTATCAATTTGTTCTGTTTAGGGGTGGCTTATATGTAAATAACTCCTTAGCCACGCCCAGACTAATTTATTGTCTGTGTTTGCCCCACCCCTTAGCCAATCACAGCTCTGACACGCTGAGAGGTGGGAGGGGGCTGCTCCTCTCAGTTTATGAATCCTTCCACATGTGCCGGACTCTTCTCCCCAGATATTTGTTAAGCTGTAGGTGGGCAGTGGCCCCGGTATTGGGACCCAGCCATTCAGTAACCACCTGAATGGGTGGTGGGGCCAGGGAGAACCCTGCTGTCACCGCCTGGGACCTTATTTCTTCTTTTGGGTCTCTGAGCAGTTTTTATCCGGCACTCTGCTGGTGAATCCCCAGCAATCTTCCCAAATCCAAGCTGTGTGCAGAGTCTGTGTGTGTGTATGGGGCAGGATGGTGGGGGTATTACTGCTGATTGGGGTACTTTATTGCCATTGAGAGCTCTGAGTTATCTCTCGGTGATACAATCTCTTCCATCAGTCACACAATAATCCGTATTTGTTTGCCGGGGATCTCCGGGGTGTGAGATCAGAGAGCCGTGATTGGGCGCCATGTGGAGGGAGATCAGAGGATCAGTGTGATTGCTGCGGCTTATAAAAGTTCTGCCACTGATCCATTGATCTGACACTATTTCCTGTCTGTGGTGCCGGTAGACCCGTCTGGTGTCAGGAAGTCTCGTGTTTCATATAACAATCTGTCTATAGATCTTCTTATCAGATTGGAGGTTATCGTATTGGCCACATTAGATCTCTGTAACATGGCGGAGCGCCCCCTGCAGGTTGTGTGGTCACTGCTGTGCCTGTAACTAATTTATTATTGATTCCAGGGAAGAGAGAAAAGATTATAAAGAGGCGACAACGAAAGAAATTATCAAAAAACCACCAGACAGACGATAAAATCCCCCAACGCGGGGCAGATATGTGGGGGGGGGGGGGTCAGTGCAGGAGGAGGACAACATGAACCCTCCCCGGGGCAATCTGAGAGACAAAGGGGGGAAATCCTCCAATCTACATCTGTCCATGGGGAACAGCGGGCAACGTACAGGGAAATCCTCCAATATACATCTGTCCAACAGGGAAATCCACCAGTCTTTCTCACGTTGTCATTCTCGGAGCTCCTTTTCATGGCCGCTCATTAAACAATTCATCATTTGTATTTTATTTCCTCTCTCCCCCATTGTGGGAATTCCCTCCTCGGTGTTGTGCAGCTGTTGGGGGCAGATATGGGAATCCTCTCACTGACACTGACAGTTATTTCTCCGGACTTCTCTTATTCCGGCCCTGATAAAGGGGGATTCCTGCAGCCCTGGAACGTGTTGGAACACAAAGCTTATCCTGGATTTGTAGCAGTGATGCTGATTTCTTCAAATAGATTTTCATGATCCCACAGGACTGCGCCAAGGGAACAGTCCCCACAACCTGTATAGTGTGTTGTCACTTTGTACAGCGTTATAGTATTTGTTGGCGCTTCTCATAGAAGGATATGGTGGAGTGTGTGGGTGTGAATTCTGCATTTGTATTGGGTAAGTCGTTATGATCTCATCACCTCCTGGGTTCCATCCAAGATTCAGGATCCATGGCCGGTCCGCAGCGATGTACCTGGCATCCCCGGGATGTACGGAGTGCCGGCGGTTCGGAGGGAATGGATTCCCAGCTCCTTTATTTTGATGCTGTCAGCATTCTTGTAATGTTTGTTGTTCATTCATTACGCTCCACCAACGGACGCTGAGCGCGATTTATAGACCCCGGAGGAAATCTATGGAGATGATTTGTTATGCCCTATTCTGGGGTGGTGAACTCTTCTGTGACAGGTCCACTTTAATGACCGCAGCCTCCACAGTAACCAATCACAAGCAGGGAAGCTGATTGGTGCTCTGGGTGACATTTAGCTCTTTTCTCGTACATTTGCACACAAAGAGCCTGCGGACTCCTCTTGGTATTTATCAGATAGATGAATCCCTCCAAACCTGCCTGTGTGAATCTCTGTTCAATATTCATCCTTCCATCATCATCACCAGCCATGACCGACCCCCTGCCCCATCACAGCAGCCCGTGTCCTAATCTGTCATGTAAATGGTACCCCGGAGGACCCCTTTATGTCACCATATGCTCTGCACAGATGATATTTATTGCCCTTTGTGTGGCAGATTCTGATTCTTCCTTCAGATAGCCGAGCTCTCCACCAATGGCATTACAGCAAATTTGTGGCTGCTTCAGATTTGTACGATTGGTGTACAAGGATGGTGAATCCTATTGGGGGGAATATAGTGAGATTGGCCGCCAATAGACTTTGTTTTCTCTGGTCTGTTCACTTGTGTGTGGCCCCAATCCCAACCAATGACCTCATCACTCTCCAGCTCCCTCCAGTGGCTGTGGTATTTGGCCATATTTCTGTAATAATAATAGGAATAATAGGAATAATAGTTGACTCATGGTGCAGACTCTGGTTCCAATAGAAGAAAATTGAATCCAACAATAAATCATCTCCATAATACTCCCAATTCAGTTTATTTTACATTTCTGGTTTTGTTTGCAGCTCCAGCAATGGAGGAAACTCTTACATAAGGGCAGCTATGACTGGTTCTCTTTATAGGGATTCATTTTAATCTTATTTTCTTCTGTTTGGCTCCACTGATTTATAATCTTTGTATTGTAATGGCAGCTTATGGTGCAGCAAGTGGGGGGAAGCATTGTGACACGATGGGGTACCCAGTGTGCTGCTAGAAAGTGGGGTCACCACTGCACCCCCTTGGGCACAGCACCCAAATCCGTGGGCACAGGCCAATACTTTCACTGCAGCTCCATCCCCCCAGCATAAAATAGTGCTCTTACTGCAATCATTCTCCCTCACCCCCTGGGCACAGCACATTGTCCTCACTGCTGTTACATGCCCCATATAAAGCAAAGTGCCCCCACTACAACCAACAACCCCTTACCCAACCCAATGGACACAGTGGATTTTCTTCACTGCACCCCAACTCCCCATAGTGCCCTCACTGCAGACAATTTGTCCTTCAAGCATTGCTCACTGCAATCATTGCGCCCTCACTGCAGCCCTACCCCCAGCACAGTGCCTCACTGCAGCCCTACCCCCAGCACAGTGCCCTCACTGCAGCCCTACCCCCAGCACAGTGCCCTCACTGCCACCCTACCCCAAGCACAGTGCCTCACTGTAGCCTTACCCCCAGCACAGTGCCCTCACTGCAGCCTTACCCCCAGCACAGTGCCCTCACTGTAGCCTTACCCCCAGCACAGTGCCCTCCCTGCCGCCCTTCCCCCAGCACAGTGCCCTCACTGCCGCCCTACCCCCAGCACAGTGCCCTCACTGCCGCCCTACCCCCAGCACAGTGCCCTCACTGCCGCCCTATCCCCAGCACAGTGCCCTCACTGCAGCCCTACCCCCAGCACAATGTCCTTTACTGCACTCTTCCCTTTTTGCACATACCAGTGTGCCCTCACTGCAGTCACTTTGTCTGTCTGAGCATAGCACAGTGCCCACATTGCCAAACTTTCAACCCCTTTGGCGCAGTGATTTGCCCTCACTGCAGCCTCCCTCCTGCACAACTTGATGACCTTAGTGCAACCCCCTACAACATAACTCTGTGCCATTAGTGTAGCCCCCCTCCAGCATATCACAGTGCCCTTACTGCATACCCCTCCCCCCCCAGCTCAGCATGGTGCCCACAATATGACCTTCCTCTGGCACAGCAAGTTGCCCTCACTGTCAGTCACTATGTCCCCCCAAGCATAGCACTCTGCCATCACTGCAATAACCCCCCCCCCCTCTGCCATCACTGCAATAACCCCCCCCCCCGGGCACAGTGCATGATGCCCTTCCTGCACCCCTCTACTGCGCAGCACGATGCCTTCCCTGCTGCCCTCTCCTTCCCTCCAGCACAGTGCCCTCCCTGCAGTCGCTCTTCCCTAGGCACAGAAGGCATTGCTGGTCTCGGGGTGTGATCAGGGTGAGGACAGGGTAATAGTTTCCTTGTGTTCTGCATATAACGGACGATGAATCTTCTCTTCTCTCTGCAGGATCATGTCACCACAGCAAATGAACCAAAGACCCTACAGCATGGTCAGTGAGGGCTCCACGGCGGTGACCACGTCCACGGCAGACACCAGGCCGCCTCCTAAGGTAAGTCCCTCCTGGGGGGGTGCAGCATCCCAGATCTGCAGGATCCTTCAGGGATCACATTCCAGTCCTGGGAGATCTCTGATGACATTATTGGGGTCTATGACCAGGTAATGGGGTATTAATGAGATATTAGCCCATATCATCCCCTGTACATTACACACGTGTTTGTCCTTGTGGTCAGACTTTTCACGTGTCACAGTCATGCAGCACAATCAGCAGTTTGGTAAATGCTCTCATTTATCATCGCTGACTCTGTTAATGCTCCGTCTGCCGCTGCAGATTTATGTTGTGGATTTTATTTGCTTTGAGGAAATTTGCAATTCAAACCACGGTGCCGGCGCGGGAAGCAGCGTCCGAGGAAACTCTCTGTAAACAAATCTACGAAGCTGCGACACCGGCGTATAATGAGTGATGTGATATAAAAATAAAAGAGGAATTTAAAGAATAGATCTGCAAATACTCTGTAAATCATTCCTGGGACTTTGTATATGGTATTTAGTAACATACAGCGCTTGGTCATATTGCTTTTAAAATTGTGTTTACAGCCAGAGAATCATTTCTCTACTATTTATCATTAGTAAAGCCTAGACTCAGTTGATGTCATCAGTCTGCTGCCGGCAGGAGGAAGTATTTCCGCTGTCCCCTAGTAATCACAACCCATAATATTGATGGATCATTACATTTCCCATTATTATGAATCAGTGAATGGCATATGACATGTTCTGTTGTGTTTCCAGGTTCTGAAGTCCAACAGTAAAGTGTACAGTTTTGGTAAGAGAGATCAATCTATCAAGAGGAACCCCGATGTTCCAGTTCTGGTGAGAGGATGGCTCTACAAACAGGTAATTAATGGCAAGGTCTGAATATATATACAGCTGCTGTGTATATGGGCCCCTGTGAGTGAGAACAGAGGGGCCCTGTATGTTGTGTGTACTGTGTATGTGACCCTGTCATGGTCTCATCCATAGGACAGCACAGGAATGAAGCTGTGGAAGAGAAGATGGTTTCTACTGTCAGATTATTGCTTATTTTACTACAAAGGTGAGAGGTCAGGGGTCACCCCCTCCATGGCTGTGCACCCTTCATATTGGGTGGGGTGTGAGGGGTCACTTCCATCACCTCCTATGGGGAGCTGCTTTGTCACCCCCCAGATATGAGGCCAATTTTCTCCTATTTCCTTTTTGTGAAATTCTATGTCCGTGTACCACATTCCGGTTCTGTTCCATCCTCCAATCACGTGTTGCCGGACATGGACGGGTATTTTTACATGCGATGAGCGAGAAGTGTCGCAGGTTATAACGGTGTGCAGCATGCGGTTTGAAATACCCAGATGGGGGCAGCCGGTAAGGAGGAAGATGTATCAGCGGAGGTGCAGCTGGAAGATTCCTTCTTCTTCCCTTTCCCCTGGTCTGTAATCTGACTGTAAGTGTCCATCGTGTGAATCCGGGGCCACAACACTGATATTCTGATTCTCATCACAGATAACAAAGAGGAGTCCATACTGGGGAGTATTCCACTTCCAGGATACATCATCTCTCCCACGGGGCCCGAGGACCGGATTAACCGCAAGTACTCCTTCAAGGTAACCTGTCATTCTATTCCTCTCCTCCAGCACGGACTCCCCACCAATCATTGTCCCAATATATGAGGCTTGTACAACCCCCTCACTTCACTCCTGGGGGGTTCCTGTGTTCAGCTCCCTTTTATGTAGAATCCCCTGTGACGTGGCCAGACTCCACTTTGTAGCCACCATTATTACTTGCTGCACCCTTGTTGGCTCCTCCACCATCCGTATCAATACCGACTTTCTGAAAGTCACTATTTACATAACACTAAGAACACGCCCACATGTCATTGATCAGGGCTTATGATTGGCTGCTTTATACACATCCTTAATATATACAGACCCCGGAAATCTGGGCAAGGATGGTGGGAACCCCTCTTATTAGACCTGGAGATCTCACCAATAGAAATGATTGTGTGTGTGTATGGGGGGGTAACTCCACTTGTTGTGAGAACACTCATTCGGGTTGTATTGCTTCTGATTGTCCCTCAGCTGTATATGATGGTGAATAGACAATGATTGGGGGGGGGGCTCATTACGTCCAATCAGACTGGTATATCCTAACAAATAGCAGCGTCTGTTGCTGGTTGAATAGACGAGGGGGCTGAGATCACTGCCAGAATTGCTGATCCCACCACAGCCCTTCACTGCCTGTCACTTCATGTTAGTGATGAGTCCGTCCCAGAGAAACGCTGCCAAACCCTCTGCATAAACCGAGCCGGCCGGGAGAGATGAAGGGGTGAGAGAGCAATAATCCCAGCAAACTTCACTGATCCGGGCACCTGATATGTACGACCAGGAAGGCAGAGACTGATCACTGCTGGGGAGACTGATCCCCCACTGTATGCATAGGATGTGATGTCCGGTGTCCTGTACATGGGCTGTGATGTCGGGTGTCCTGTACATGGGGTGTGA
>NC_092866.1:66369964-66370531 GCF_032062135.1 Pyxicephalus adspersus | reverse complement strand
GGTTTGCACCTTTGTTGTTTCCAAATGACCAATACTACCCAAAAGTTGATCTTCCAGTTATAGGTGGAGCCTCCTTATCACAATTCCAGTTTCCCTGCCCACCTTTCCCATTCAGCAGGGATGGTGGGAGCCCCCTCAGGTGTGGGGAGGCCAGACAAACCACATGCTAAACCTGTGCACTGATAGATCAGTTTGGGGTTGAGTTTGGCTTTGTTTAGTAGATTGTGTGGAGGGCGTGTTGTGTACGGCACATTGCCGCAGCTAAGAGAATATTTGCTGATGTCTGTGTTTTTGTCTCAGGCCGTACACAATAGCATGCGTGCCTACATCCAGCACAGAGAGCATGAGAACTCGGGGATGAGGACGTACTACTTCAGCGCTGATACCCAGGAGGATATGAATGGCTGGATCCGGGCAATGAACCAGGCAGCCCTCGTCCAGAACACTCCGGATACCAAGAGGTAAGTGATGGTTATCCCTTCCTACATTATACGACGAGTGGAGTGCACAGGGGCGCGCTTCTAGGAAGTGTATGCAATGTTTCCCAACTTCTGGGGAGGGGGGGGG
>NC_092866.1:66362951-66369026 GCF_032062135.1 Pyxicephalus adspersus | reverse complement strand
GAGGGGAGACTCCATGCTGAGACTTGTAGTGCTCACCCGAGGGGAGACACTATGCTGAGACTTGTAGTGCTCACCCGAGGGGAGACTCCATGCTGGGACTTGTAGTGCTCACCCGAGGGGAGACTCCATGCTGAGACTTGTAGTGCTCACCAGAGGGGAGACACCATGCTGAGACTTGTAGTGCTCACCCGAGGGGAGACTCCATGCTGGGACTTGTAGTGCTCACCCGAGGGGAGACACCATGCTGAGACTTGTAGTGCTCACCCGAGGGGAGACTCCATGCTGAGACTTGTAGTCTCCAACCTCTGGCACAGTCTTTGCTGCCTGATAAATGGTTCAGCTTCCCCACAGCCTATGTTGGCTTCTGGGATGACTGCGGTCTACACTTATCAAAATGGATAAAAGCAATCGTTCCATTCATTTCTTTATCTATGATATCTGAAATTATATTGTAAGGTAAACTCATCAGAGGTTGGAGAATGGGCAGCAGTAACCTCAGTTTGTCAGTTTTTTAATGCCGGGAATAAACGTGCAGAGCTTAGTGATTGGTCTGTGTGTGGAGGAATCATTGGTGACACATTCACTCTCTCATTCACCTGATATCACACAGCAGCCTCTGCATTCTCAATTTTCTGATTATTCCTCATTTACTGAGCTTGGCTGTTAATTGACATTGTGCAGCATCTTTTATTGATTGTCTGTGAAATGCTGCAGATCTGGGCCGCCCGGGAGCTCTGCGGAGAGTGTGGGGTAACCCGGCCGTCAAATCTGCAGAATCCCAGATTGTGTCCGCGGAGGATTTGTATTCCCACAGGGAATGTGAGACCTGAGCTCAGCACTCATCCAATGTCTGCATCATCTCCGGACCGCCAATGACTCACCCGGGGGATCAAGGGGTAGATGGGGGAGGGGGGTTGAGGGGTAAAAGGATGATGGGGGAGGGGTAGGAGGGTGATGGTGGGGGTTGAGGGGTAGGAGGGTGATTGGGGAGGGGGACATTCCTCTAAGTGTCTTCTGATATACCAAAATTGGAAGGATTTCATAGATTTCTTATTGCTGAGTCAGTTTTTTTTCTGTTGTTTAAAATTTCACTTTTATTTTAGAGAAATTGCAGACGTGGAGTGGCCGGCGGTCCCATCAACCAATCATATCGAGTCCTTCAAAGAGTTTCCCCTGGAGACGGTGCAGATGAGGAGCAGCTACTCCAAACCCAAACCCAAAGATCCCCCAACATCCAGAACCGAGGAAGTGCGGAGGAATTCTGGAGAGAAGGATCAGTACCGTGATGTGGGAGTCCAAGATGGCTACCGAGACGAAGGTGGAAAAGAGCGCTACCCACTGGTGGGTGAGAAGGAGCGCTATCGGGAGGTAACAGATAAGGATCTGTATCGGAATGGAGGGGACCAGCGGGAGGCTGGGGATAAGGATCGCTATAAGGAAAGGATAGACAAGGATTATTACCGCGATGTGGACGATCCGGAGCGTTACCGTAATGGCCGAGACAGCGAGAGTTACGTCGCACACAAAAACATCATCAACTCCAACGGAGGAAAAGCCCAGAATTCCTTTCTCTCCAGTGACCGGCCCTCGGCGTTCACCGATTTCAATAAAAGGTATCGATATCCGGCCACCCAGACACCTCAACCACAAATACAGACCCTGGAGAGGAACGGAACTCTGCCGGCCTCCTTCAGAACCAACACCGGTCCCATGGAGCAGAATGGAGCGGACACTTATAAGAGGGGCTTCGTATCCAGGCCCAACCCGGAGAAACAGGTGCAGCGGCGCAGTATGATGGGCCAGGTGGAGCAATGGGTGAAGATCCAGAAAGGAGACGGCAAGAGGTAAGATTTGTCCTATAGACACACTGCATGGGAATCAAAATCTTCATCCTGCTTCTAAAAATGCCATTTACCTGGCTGCCACATTTTATTTTTCTAAAGTCTCTATGGTATCTGCAGACAAAAAGTTTGGCATAACGGTGTATTTTGTGTGTAATGTGTATGGTTACAGAGCGCCACCTGCAGTCACCTAAGGGAATTGCATGTGTAATGTATATTCCAGCTCCAGAGCGCCACCTGCAGCCACTAGGATAGTATTGTTTGTGTGGTGTGTATTATGGTTACAGAGCGCAACCAGCAGTTTCTGCAAGGAAATTGTGTTAATTTATGGCAGATTATTAACCCATCACAGACAGAGATCCACTATTTTGAGAGATTTGTCTGGTTTTCACACTGTGAATACCTTTAAACTGCAGGCACCTATCCCCTGAGTACAGAAACCCTAAGACATTGTGCCCTGACCCAGACCGGCACTGTTTGTACCACTCTTCAGTCATGGAGGGTGACTGTTTAATATTAGGGAGGCACTGTGTGATCACTCTGATTGGCTCTTGTGGTAATCACATGATCAGGGGGGTTCCTGGCTCTATGAGATGGGTTCTGCCAGTGAGCTCACCCAATCAGAGATGAACGTTCCCACACGCTGACCTCTTCTTCTGTTTTTTAGTGTTGGCACAGAAAACGAGCGGTACCAGACTTTGCCAAAGACCAGTAGACACCCATCCAGCAGCTCTCCACCCCCCACCCGCAACCTACCAAGCGACTACAAATATGCCCAGGACCGGGTCAGCCACCTGAAGATGTCCAATGAGGAACGCAAGGCCACCAAGGAGGGGATGGTGTGGCAGCTGTATGAGTGGCAGCAGAGGCAACAATTCAAACATGGCAGCCCCACCGGACAGATCTACATGGGCACTATGGACACAGTAGACCGGGTTAGAGCAAAGAGTCTGTTAGATGTCCCCCGGTGTGTTTCTGTCCCCCCCTCCCCCTCTGACATCCCACCGCCAGGACCCCCAAAAATATTTCCTCCTCGAAGACCTCACACCCCAGCAGGGAGACTGAGCGTCCGGCCAGAGGAGGGGGAGATGGATGTCCCATATGTTGGATCACCACAGAAGACTCATGTCAGTGCTATGAAGGTAAAGAGGACCTGTCTATGTATAGATCCATCACATGCTACCATCAGTTTTCTTAACTGTAACACATGCAGTTAAAAAGTCAATATAAACCTTATGTGTACAAAAATACATGCTGATCCTGCCAGAAAATCTTGTTAGGTATAGATTATCAATGCTGCACCTCCGGAGGTACAGTGAGTGGGCATGGTCACCCTAGGACAGGAATTGTGTTACTGGCAGGATCACCAAGTAAATATAAAGGTAAAACAATATAAGAATGGAATCACCCCATCTAGGGGCTGCTAAGCTGCACTATGACATTTTGGGTTTCAGATTGAACTCTTCAGGTAAAATATCTGTGCATGTCTTCTTCCATTGAACATTTTTACTGTATGATAGGATATAAATATTTATAAGATTGGTGATCAGTCGGGTTCCAATTCTCCGGGTGCAGACCATTGGTCCCCTGTGTACTATACCGACCTATAGGGGGCAGTATAGGACACCGGGTCTCTAGATTGGGCACTGTGTCTGCACCCCGGTGTAAGTATGTAATCTGTAAGCAGGTCATAGCTCCGCCCACCTCACATTTGCCTCTTTTGCCCCTCCAGACTGCAGCACACGTGGATCGCCGCTCCATGCCATCCATGGGATATATGACACACACTGTAAGTGCCCCCAGTTTACATGGCAAGTCGGTAAGAGCTTTTCCTCATCATCTTTTTTTGGCATTTTGTAGTTTCTGTAAAAATCTTCAAATTTCTGTCAAGTTGTTCTGTGCAGTTTCTGAGGTCTGACAGAGACCCTGAGTCCCACCGTAGTGGCCCCAGGGGGAGAGAAGGGCGCAGGGGCCGATTGTGGGGCCACTGAGTGAGGACTCGCTGTGATCTATTTTCCTCTGGTAATGTTCTGAATGCCTGCAGCCTGAAGAGATAACTTTATTCCTCATTCGATTAAGGAGACACCAGGCCGAGCTGGCTACTATCCGAAATTACACAATGACCAAATTAAAGCGGCTTCAGCCGACCTGTCCCCGATACCAGGTCAGCTGGGACGTGTTCATGGTGCCCCCATCACGCTATGTGCTCCTCTGGCTGTGTTTTCCCTCCGGCATGCCTGCCTGTCGCTCCCGTATACAGTACATAGCCCCCCCCCCTTGTACCTATTGTCATTGTATTCCAATATTACTGGGTGAGAGAGCGCCCCCTACTGACAATCATAAGGTGGAGGGCTCCTAAGACAAGGAGACAAATCTATCATAACTTCCATGTAATTATAGCGTGGGAAGTAGTTTGTGTCTCTGCCCCTCCCACAATGGGGAGTTTCCCCCGAGTAGTTTGTGTCTCTGCCCCTCCCACAATAGGGAGATTTCCTCCAGTAGTTTGTGTCTCTGCCCCTCCCACAATGGGGAGTTTCCCCCTGTAGTTTGTGTCTCTGCCCCTCCCACAATGGGGAGATTTCCTCCAGTAGTTTGTGTCTCTGCCCCTCCCACAATGGGGAGATTTCCCCCAGTAGTTTGTGTCTCTGCCCCTCCCACAATGGGGAGATTTCCCCCAGTAGTTTGTGTCTCTGCCCCTCCCACAATGGGGAGATTTCCCCCAGTAGTTTGTGTCTCTGCCCCTCCCACAATGGGGAGATTTCCGCCAGTACTTTGTGTCTCTGCTCCTCCCACAATGGGGAGTTTCCCCCTGTAGTTTGTGTCTCTGCCCCTCCCACAATGCTAGCAAATGTTTTCAATTTTGGACCAGGTCCATTCCAGGTTTGCTGGGTCACCCAGGTTCACTGATGAATGTGTATCCAGCGGTTTAATAAGTCAGCCCACTAAGTGCCCTTTAATATTCCCTCCGGTGCGGTGACAATATGGCGGACATGCAGCGTTTCTTGTCCTGAGATAACCCGGCGCTCGTCTCAGCGCTCTCCTTACAGATTGAATTAGTAAAAGCCGCAGTGCAGCCGGCTCATGGAAGATTGTGATATGAAATCCCCAGGGGCCCCAAGGACGGACACAGGGCCACTGTTCTCACAAATTGATTTTCAGGCTTTTCATTCATTTTCAGGATCAGATAAAAGAAGGGAAGGAGGGGAGAGCGAGGGAACAGACAGGATATATAAATCTAATTGTATAATTATCACCCCCCCCCATATGATAGAAGAGGATCCAATCTGCCCCCATATGTCCGTGCCACCAACCCTCCGGATAATAATGGGCAGCTGGGGCAGGGGGTGCTGAATGCCCCAATATAATTATCAGTATATGGGATGTTACCAGCGCTGGGATCACAGGGCCCCGGCTAGACCTGATCTCTTATATTTGTCTTAGATTCTTTAGGGGAATTACGTTTAGATTTGGATCTCGCAGATCTGATGGGAGGGAGAAGTTATCTGAGGGATTTGTCACACTGCAGTAATAGTAATCATCACTGCTTCAACCTGCAGCCAGTGTGTCCTCCACCTCAACACAAGGGGGCGCCCCAGCACCACAAACAAAGGCAGTAACCCTTAGCAACCAATCAGGAATCTATGCTGCACTTTACATAGCAAACCTGAAAGCTGATTGGTTGTGAAGAGTTTTTATTTCTTTCCGGAGAAATTCCATGATTTCTGTACAGGAAGGCCGTGCACCCCTCTGTAATAGAGGAACAGTCACCAAAGTGCTCCAATTATGTGACATCCTTATGTGTCCGGCCACAGACAGCACAAACAATGGCCGTATTTACTAAACTTCCTGTTTCACCCTTTGGTTTTGTATAAATAGCAGAATATTGTGATAACTGCTCATCATGGTGCCGGCTTTATAATTCCGCATTATCCTGCATCCCGTCATGTTTCCTGCAGGCTTTGCTTTTGCTGATTTTCATGGCAGCCTCTGCATGGTGCCGTCCTGCTGCATGCCATGACTTTTATATTATTTGTATGGAGTGCAATCTTACACAATGTGTATTTGTGTCACAGATTACAGTGCAACGTGTTCATCACATAGAGAAGAGCCCCCTATACAACCGTCAGCATTGTGTGTATACATAGGGGGAGATATAGGAGGATACACCCATTACACACGTCATACACTCTGCACGCGCGTCATACACTCTGCACGCGCGTCATACACTCTGCAC
>NC_092866.1:66359487-66361325 GCF_032062135.1 Pyxicephalus adspersus | reverse complement strand
ACACGCGTCATACACTCTGCACACGCGTCATACACTCTGCACACACGTCATACATTATACACACACATTATACGCTGTATTCACATGTAGCACAGAGCTGGGTGTATACAGATGGTGTTTATATGATCGGTGGTACATTTTGCTGGCTGTATTTTCACCCCGCACACATTTTGGGGACATGCTGTGTTTTCTGTGCATAACATGTTGTCTGTTTTCTCCGGAGGCGGATGATACTTATATGCAGCTGAAGAAGGAATTGGAGTACTTAGACCTCAAGGTAACCCCTGTATTTTATGTCTTTGATTCTACAGCCTTGTAAAGCCATTCCAGGGGCCCCTTACAAGTCCAATGTAAGGGCTCTGTGTAGAGTAAAGGATTCTGGGAAGATAGTTGTGAGATTCATTCTACGGCCTGATTTCACCCACAGGAATATGTCTCCTTCTGTGGTTGGTTTTGGGGAATAAATACAATAACCAGAGTGTTAATATTGGATGGTGCACAGGAAATGCTGGTATTCCATATTAGACCCAGGGCAGAGGTGCCAGAATTCACCCAGCTGAACATCCTCCATGTGACCCCTGGAGTCACCATACAATCACACACTGACACTGGGAGCCCCAGAACAAGGAAACTCAACAAAGGTGAAAAGTGATGTGTGGGGTCCCAAAACAATGACACTAACATTTGGGGGTCCTGGGACAATCACACACAGACACTTGTGGGTTCCAGGACTTTAGCACCCTTTTGGGGTCCCAATACAATGACTTACTGACACTTAGGGGTTTTAATATTTTGGCATACTTGGGGAAGGAATGAGGAACAGTAACACACTGACAGAGGTCCTGGAATACTGACACACTGACATTTGGGGGGTTCCAGTGCAAGGACACATTGATTCTTGGGGTTCCATAGCAGAAGCATAAGGAACGCTGAGTAGGACTGGGAAGGGGTAGAATCTAATTGGTGGTTGCTGGTTACATCTGTGAGACCTATCACTAGATATTACCAGTGTTTTCTGGTCCATTCTGAGGATTTCGGGGTGTCAGATTTGGGGTTCTCAGGGTAGTGCAGACTTGTACGTGACCTGCTCTGATCTGTGTCGGATTCACGTAACATTTAACTTTTAATTTGAAACAGATAAAATATAATGAACCTCTGATCAACTTGGTTCACAGTGTTCTAAGGAACTCCACCCCGGGGTACCGAACGAGCATTAACGTAAGCCGCCTGTACCGCCCGCTGTGACCATTTCATGGCTTTGCGCGTGCGGCACGTCTCTTAGTTAGGAATGCAGCTGCTGCTGTCTTTGACTCGCTTCTTGTAGGTTTTATTTCTCATATTTCTGGTTGTTGTGTTTTTGTTTTTATTTGTTTATCTAGATATATTTATTGGCTTGCAAATACATTCAGTCTGCTTGCAAATGTTCTATATTGTGTTCAATGTATTATTCAACCAGCTGTGTATTTGGTCATGTAGAGTGTTAGCTCTGTGACAAGAGCTTGATACCAAAATAATAAATAATAATAAGAAAGTTGGAGGTCAGGGAGTCAATCATCAAAAGTTTTATATCCCGTTACCTGGGGTCAGGTAGTCTGCCCTAAGGGGTTTTATGTCCCATTTATTGGGGGTCAGGTAGTCTGCCCTAGAGGGTTTTATGTCCCATTATTTGGGGGTCAGGTAGTCTGCCCTAAGGGGTTTTATGTCCCATTATTTGGGGGTCAGGTAGTCTGTCCTCAGGGTTTTTATGTCCCATTATTTGGGGGTCAGGTAGTCTGTCCTCAGGGGATTTATGTTCCAATATTTGGGGGTCAGGTAGTCTGTCCTCAGGGGATTTATGT
>NC_092866.1:66357933-66359069 GCF_032062135.1 Pyxicephalus adspersus | reverse complement strand
TGTCCTCAGGGGATTTATGTCCCAGGGGTTTGATATCCTGCTATCTGGGGGTTTAGTAACCACCCTCTCAGGTTGGGCAGGTACTATCTGTAGGTGTATATAAATCACCTGTCCCATGGTCTGGATTTGGTTCTGTCCTCCTGTAAAGTGCAGGCCTGCATAGGTATAAGAGAAATAATAAAATCCATGAATAAATTCCCATCAGGTATTTTGTTAAATTTTTTTTTGCACTACTGCAGTGTTCTCCCCAGACATTTTTTTAGCTGGGTGGGACGAAGCTGTAGCCGGTTAACAGGACAATATTTCATAAATTTAGTGTTTCTAGTTGTTGTTGCCATGGGAATTCAGTAACCCCCTTTAATTCTGTCAGCTTTCTAACACTCGCTATACTTTGTTCTAACTTTCTAATGTTCACCTTTTTAATATATCTCATTTTTTCCATCATCCTTGTATTATATTTCAAATGTCTAAAACCCTGGAATTGTGTCCCAACTTTTCAGTAGCCACCCAAAAACAGTGGGGTGGTTTCTGAAAATGTGCCGGGTGGTGCGCCCAGCTAAAAGGGTCTGGAGAGAACGCTGTGTTATTTGCTGGATGAGCTGACACCGTGTCACGATGTGTTTGTTCAGTGTAGGGTGGAGTGTTCCCATACAGATGCTGCGCTATAATAGGTGACTGTGGGGCAGATTGTATTAAACCCACCACATTTTTACCGAGCTTGTTAGTGATGAATATGATTTGCTGCATGTGCTACAGCTTCTCAGTGTACGGCACATCGCTGTCAGTGCAGGCGCCCCATTACTCTCATAACAATTCTGTTTCCTATCATCAGGTAGTAGGAAGAGAAACTATGAAGGATCGCTCGTCTAAGCCGGTCAGAATCGCCGAAAGTGATGTGGATGTAAGTACAGGATTTAATATTATTAACCTCTCTGCTGTGTATTAGAAAACCGTCAACTAGCTGTGTGAAAGCACAAGGTGTATAGCATTGTACCCAGTATAGTGTCCGGCATATAACGTTGAACCCAGTGTAGTGCCATGCGTATAACGTTGTACCCGGTGTGGTGTCATGCGTTTAACGTTGTACCCGGTGTAGTGTCAGGCGTATAACATTGTACCCTGTGTAGTGACAGGGG
>NC_092866.1:66347028-66356451 GCF_032062135.1 Pyxicephalus adspersus | reverse complement strand
CAGGCGTATAACATTGTACCCGGTGTAGTGTCAGGCGTATAACATTGTACCCGGTATCATGTCAGCTACATATACTGCATCCCCAATGACTCCCTGATTTTCTCTATGCCCAGGTGAAGCTCAGTACTCTGTGTGAACAGGATCGGGTCTTACAGGATTTGGAAGACAAAATTCGGGCTCTGAAGGACAACAAGGTGAGTGGAGGTGGTTTGTGTCTGGCAGTGAGGATTGTAATGTTGCTCCTCCCAATATATCACATACAGGAGGTGGAGCGGAGTTTTATGTCTCTTCTAGATCTTTGTTCCTTCCAGTCGAGGTAAAACGATTCTTCCTGCTCACCTCTGCATACATTGATGGAGATGTGACCATTCTCTGTACATCGATACCTAATACACCTTCATAATGATAAAACCCCCCCCCTCTGCAAAAAAAAAAAAAAAAAACATGTGTTCTATTGCCCCACCAATGTGCCCCAAGAGGGGCAGAACTTCTTCCCTGATCCTAGAAGACAACTGAGTATTCTCCGAATCAGTCGCCAAGAGGAGACGTACTTCCTGCCCTTACAGTGACTGGGGATGCCATATCACACATGTTGCCTTTCTAACTTACCATGTGATGTGATTCTGACCAATCCAATCCGGGTTTCCTACAGGACAAGCTGGAGACGGTTCTGGAGGTTCTGCACAGACAGATGGATCAGTACAAAGACCAGCCACAGCACACTGAGAAAATCTCCTACCAGCAGCGCCTCCTACAGGAGGATTTGGTGCAGATCCGAGCAGAGATGTCGAAGGTCTCCACGGTATGTGTTGGGTATTAGGGCGCCCCCTATAGTCTAATGTGCTTTATGTAGTTGATTTTGGGAGATCAAATTATAGAGATTATGAACACTCATTACGGAGAAGAGATACATTTATAAGAATTTATTGTAATTCTGTTTGGCCAGTTTTGTTATCCAGATACCCCTGCCAGACAAAGTGTCAACTTTCTGAGCTCTAGTGTAACACCAGCACATTTTGGTCTATACCACAGTCCCCAGCCTGTTGATTGGGTAATTGGGAAGCAGCGGAAGACTGATGAGGTCCTTTCTTTGATTGCTCTTCTTGTTCCTGTGCTGATAATTTAATACAAATTCTGAATAGTCAGTGTGAAAAAACACCTGAGATACCCATAATGCCCTGCAGCGTCCTAACCTCACCCCATCTATAGTCTTTGCTAGGAGTCTATCCCATATTACATCAGCCCACTGCTGATCATCATACTGGCTTCTGATTGGCTGTTATGAGGCAGCACAGACAGTCCCAGATCATCAGATAAATGTTGTGTGTCTGCAGGATATGGAGACCTCGTGGAACGAATATCTGAGGCTGGAGAGTGACGTCATCCGACTGAGACAAATGTTACAAGAACAGATGAACCGCTCGCCCTCATCACAGGTGACACCTCAAGTAATATGGCAGCGGCCATGCACTGCCAATGTGTGATAATGGGGGCCAATGGTGGAATATAAAATAGAAATTAGTAATTGTCAGGTCTACCCGAAGATCCTGCCAGTAACAGCACTTCCTGTAGCAGGATGACAGCGCTAATCCACTGCCTATAAATTAACAGCAGCATTGTCACCGTACCGTGGTCCATGTTCAGGAATTCTTCCTGTCTCAGCTCTTTTGCTGCATTATAATTGCACTGTACACTGAGAGCTGCGACTGATCAGCGCGCAGTGAATGCGATACCAAACACACGTATTGTACAGCACTGACCCCCCCCAGCCATATTTATTGTTCTTATTATTGTTCAGGAGCGGACGCAGCTGCAGAAAGATCTGTGGAGGATCGAGGACGTCACCGCTGGTCTCAGCTCCAATAAACTCAACTATAAAGTGCTTGTGGAATCCTTCAAGAATCCAGGTACGGCTGGCTCTATGATTCCCACCCCTGACTCTGCCCTGCGCTACTGCCTGAGAAAGCGATACACCCAGGGAATGTTATTATCACATACTGGTGCCTTCAGATATTGGCTTAGCTAAAATAATGAAAATATAAAAGGGCAAACATTTCAAACTAGAAATGTTGGAGATAATAAACGTGAAGTGGTCCAATATCGGTCCTGTGGCTGCCTCGGGTCAGATTGGAGCAGTTCTGGGTCAGAATTCTAGGTAGGCTTTTCAATGTGTCGATTTTGTTTTGCAGAAAGGAAAACGGTGCCTTTGGTTACATCCACGTTTGTGCCTTCCGGGACTACGGCGTTTACATCCGTTCGCAGTAAATCCGTCTCCCCTCAAAACCCGCCCAGTCTTGTGACGCAAACCCTGGAAGCGGGGCTTTACCCTCCACCATACTCCCAGACCAGGTCACAGTCCCAACCGCAGCTGCTGCAGAAAGCAGAACGTCTTCAGTCGCCGACCCGAGCACCGACACCACCAAAGCTAGTGAGTATCAGGAGAGAGAGAGGAATATGGGAACATTGCAGCTGCCGTGGTGTCGCCTGGCTGCGTGCAATCACACAACGATTACCTACTACGTGTGACCACGCCTCCTGTTCCTCATGGGTGGTCCAAAGTAGTGTGTGATGTCAACAGATTCCAGGCTGCTGATTGGCTGCTCATGTGCTAAAAGTTTACACATTTTGCAGAATGAGAGGAACAGCCAACTAAGCCCAATGAAATCTGAGAAATGAATTCCCCACCAGGTCAGCTCTGTGTATAAAGATTTTATACAAATCTCATTACTTGTGTGGATATAGAGGTGTCACTCCGCAGCAGCTGCCAAAATCTTTTAAAGGGTCAGTGTAAGGGGGAGGGGTCTTCTTATTATTCACATGATTGTTCCCAGTGCATGTCCTGCATCCCTTGCAGCGTATAAGCCAAATATGAAACTCCCAGTGCAGGAAACCTGAGCGTTGTCTGTTGGCTGCTGATTTATTAATCCTACAAACTACATATTTATTTATTAATTTTACCAAAATCTTAGTTTTTTTGCCCTATTTATTCAGCATTTTTGTTTTCTGTATTTTGCAATTATTTTCTGCCCTTTAAGTGGTAATTATGTTTCCAGGATGAGAGCGTCCCGCCACGACCTCCCCTGCCAGACATGTACAGTCCAGAAGACTTTCCCCCAAATATCCCGCCACCTCCAGCCTTGCCCCCGCCGCCCAGAGAATCTTCCGTTATCAGACATACGTCAGTCCGGGGGTTAAAGAGGCAATCCGATGAGAGGAAGAGGGATCGGGAGCAGGGGCAGGGCATCAATGGAGACTACAGGGTAAGTGTTCCCCTGACCACACAATGTCATTATGAAGGGGACAAATCCAGAACCTTCTACAGCCTGCTGGAGATTGTAGGGAACTTCTTCCCCACGAAGAGAAGACAATGAGGTCAGCTGACATCACAACACCCAGAGGGGAGTGCTGCAAATGTGAGGGTTGTATAAAGTACAGCATCCCTGGCCCCCCTCCTAGATGTGAGCTCTGTGCAGTTATCAGTGCTGTGGCCCTGGCACCCCCTACATGTGAGCTCTGTGCAGTTATCAGTGCTGTGGCCCTGGCACCCCCTACATGTGAGCTCTGTGCAGTTATCAGTGCTGCGGCCCTGGCACCCCCTACATGTGAGCTCTGTGCAGTTATCAGTGCTGCGGCCCTGGCACCCCCTAGATGTGAGCTCTGTGCAGTTATCAGTGCTGCGGCCCTGGCGCCCCCTACATGTGAGCTCTGTGCAGTTATCAGTGCTGCGGCCCTGGCACCCCCTACATGTGAGCTCTGGGAACAGCCAGGTTTCTTCCTGGTTTGTAAGATATTTTGGGGGTGCCCTGCTGTACCTCCCTGGTGGAAGAGACAAAGAGCCAATTACAAGTAAAGCCACAGAGGATTCTGGGTAATCCTGACCATAGACTGGGGGGGGGGGAGGGATTCGGGGAGATTATTTCTTTTTTGACAAACATTAAAATGAAAATGACTAATTTTCTTATAATTATTTTACAAACATGATGTCTGTTGTCACCTTGGTCTGTGTGTGGCTGATGTTTTAGTATTTTAATATCTGAATTTCTTCCCCATCTGATGTGATCACAGGTAGAATTGCGCACCTATGTGAGCGAACCAGAGCTTGCCAATCTCAGCAGTGACTCTGCCTCCCCACCGTCCGGCTTCCTGGGCTCAGATTCTGGCTACCAAACCTTGCCCACTAGAGGTAGGTGAAAGAATTAGAACAGTCTGTATAAATTATTATTATTATTATTAATATTAATGAACAGTATTTATATAGCACCAACATATTACACAGCGCTGTACAATAAATAGGGGTTGCAATACAGACAGTGACACAGGAGGACGAGAGGACCCTGCCCAGAAGATTCTGGCTAGGATTGTATGGAGAGGGATTATTAGATTAATGCTTGTCATACCATAATGGTCACCTGACTGCTGGGTGATTGTTGGAGATTGGACCGGCCAATATTATACATTGTGACATGTGATCGTGTCTGTAACACTTTGCGGTGTGCTGCCATGTTTATTATAGGACGGTGTCATGTGTTCATGTTTATTATCCATTGTGATTGGTGGTTTCGGCCTTGTCCTGTATCATGTGATCTGTGTTCCTCAGGTTTATCTGGATCGACGTCCAGGCTGCCTCAGTCGTCTTCTGTTGCATCCTACGTCACCCTGCGGAGGGGCACCGACACTTCTAAGGTAACGCCATGAAATGCTTACCTGCTCAATGGCTGGAGATACCAGAAATGTTTTCCTTCTCCTCTCTCACGTTGCCGGTCGGTTTTTTCATCCCAACAGGACAGACCAAAAAGTGCCTTTGAGCGCCTTTATTCCGGCGACAACCAAAGAGGTAAAATCAGCGCCGAGGAACAGCTCCAGCGCATGAAGCGCCATCAGAAGGCTCTTGTCCGAGAACGCAAGAGGACGCTCAGCCAAGGAGAGAAGACGTCTGTGATTGGCCGCCCGGCCTCGCGGCCCGTGTCTGCGGACATCAGCTCAGTATGTTAGCGCGGGGGGAGTACCCTCCTCTGTCTTCTTCTATAGCATTTGATAGCGAGCACTTTAGCGGCAGCGTGCATGGCGCCACAGATCTCATCTAGAAGTAGATTCATCGCTTTCTTAGCTGCAGGGAATAACAGAAAATGACAAAACCTAACCGGGTAGAATTTATAAGATGAATAGTTATTTTTTCTAAGAAAAAAAACAAAATGATCATTTCCATGGACGTCCCCAGCTTCTAGGCTGTTAACAAGCACAAACTCTGTGAGGGCGCCCCGCGCCGGTCTGAATTATTATTGGATGATGACTCCAGCGCACAACAGGGATAGGCCGGATCTACTGACCTGCAGGGGGCGCCCGGGGGATGGTACGAGGCTGGGGTAGCAATGTCTGCCTCCTGTGTCATGTGACTTGTGTTTCACACTAATGTAGGGTGCTATGCAGTGACTTCTTCCCAACTCCGCTGTGTCTCCATTCTTAATGAACTCCATCATTTCCTCTAACATACCGCAAGCAGCTCCGCCTCATCCTCCATCTTCTGCTTCTCTTTTCTGTTGGTGGAAAATAATAATTTGTTATAAGAAGTCGCTAACAGCCATACTCATTGCTCCCAGGCTTCGTCCTCATTGTAGCTGCTCCGCGCATTAATGACATCCAATAACATCATCCGGACGCCATCTTCATATCTGCTGCTAAGGCAGACCCCCCGGGGAGGGGGCAGGACCTGGTGCTAGAACAGAGGGAGTGTGACATCCAGGGAAGGGGGCAGGATATGGTGCCAGGGCAGAGGGAGTGTGACATCCAGGGAAGGGGGCAGAATCTGATGCCAGGGCAGAGGGAGTGTGACATCCAGGGAGGGTAGGATATGGTGCCAGGGCAGAGGGAGTGTGACCCCCAGGGAGGGGGCAAGATATGGTGCCAGGGCAGAGGGAGTGTGACGTCCAGGGAAGGGGGCAGGATATGGTGCCAGTGCCAGGGCAGCGGGAGCGTGACACAGAGGGAAGGGGTAGGATATGGTGTCAGGGCAGGTGCAGTGTGACCCCCAGGAAGGAGGGCAGAATATGGTGCCAGGGCAGAGGGAGCGTGACACCCAGAAAGTGGGGGGCAGGAAATGGTGCCTTTTGTTATTAGTAGAGCAAGGGAAGTAGTAGTGCGACACCTAGAGAGGGGGCAGGAAATTTCACTTCTGCCTTTAGTGGTGCCAGATGCAGATGTTGTTCTTTCATTGTAACCTTTTGTTGGCGGGATTGGCATTATCAAACATGACTGCCATGTAGCCGGCTATATCACCCACTGATTGCACTTTCCCTGCATCCCTCTTTTTCCCTCAGTACTACACTGATGTCTGCAGTGCCCCTAAAACCCGGGAAAGCACAGATTTTCATTTTTTGGGCGTCTGTCCCTTATACGGGGCGTGATAGACATAATCATTGATAAATTGGGAAGCAGCAGTGGTGGCTGGAGTGGTAAGCGGCGTGGCGGGAGGGTAAAATGTTTCCTGTTAACAACTGGTAGTGCATAGAATGTGGCTGCCGGTCCAGGGTGGATGACAGGTCCTCTTTTCTAAATCTGGCGAGACATTGCAACACTGGGGGGCCATTTATAAACACTGAAAATTCTTCTGTTTTCCGGTGGTTTTCGCAGAGCGTGGTCTAATCCGATATTTCCAGTACACGGGCACTGAGGGAATTCTCCCCGAATCCACCTCGGTTTTTGTATTTTTGTTTTTGCTTTTTTTTTTATCAATGGGCCCTCAAATCCCTTTCCCGCTTCCCCTCCCCCTCCATACTGACCCTGCCCCAGAGAGCAATAACTCCATCGTAGGAGGCACTCGGCGTTCTCTCACGATAACTGTAACTTTTATAAAGTTTTACTGAAATGTGAACTTTGCTACTAGAAATTCTCTTTATCGGGATGATGTTAATCTGAGCTCAGCGCTTTCTAATGTATGTTTACCACAAACAATAAAAAGACTTCAAATGTCGCTTCTCTGCTGCAATTATTGTGTTCGCCGAGGGGCGGAGCCTGGTGTAATGAGTATCGCACGTCATTGGGCGGCTGAGAGGAGCCAATTGATGGAGAATGTCGGATTAAAGGGAAGCAATCGGCACGTCTGATACAAAGAGGCCGAATATAGAGATTTTATGGGCAGAAATTATAGAGAAAATCGGCATCCTGCTGAGGAGGTAACGTGAGATCTGTGTACACACGTAATATTCATAGGTATGTTCTCTGTATGTATGATCTGTGTATCTATGGCTTCTACATGTATCGTGTGTATGGATTATTTCCAGAATGTGTCAGAACAAACCGATAAATGTTCCAATTGTGACCAATCAGCTTTTCCATTTCACAGGATTAGTGCAGGTTTGATAATAAAACAGACATTCTGATTGGTTAAAGAGAGTTCTGCTGCCCCCCTCTCAATGTTAAGGTAAAAACGATAATTGTCAGTGTTAACCTGCAATATAATCTGTCTGTGATCCGTTACAGCTGCTCCCAGCCCCCATCGCCCCCCAGCACCCAGCGGACTGAACTCCACCATGGTCTGAGCTACGTAAGACCGCGTGTGACGGCATGCAGAACACCGCCACAGTATAGGATTCTCCTTTCCTTGTTATTTTTTAATATTGTTTATTCACAACGCCAGGCGGGGCCAAGCGGTCTCACCCTTGGTGCGGGGCCGGGCGGTCTCCCCTTTGACATTTTGTGGTGCTCTGTGCACCGCCTATCTGATCACATGGTAGAGATGGGCCAGTAATGGACATGGCGGGGGGAAGGGGGTAACAGGAGGTCCAATCTGTGGAGAAGTTTCTGTATTGAGTGTTTATAAATCTTGTGTCAGCCAGTTTGTGATTGGTCAGATTTGTGGAATCTCTGCATGTCCGTGTGTTGTGTTCGTAACTCTCTTCATTTCCCATAATTCTCTGGAGCTCCTCCCCCCTTCTGCTGAAGATGGACAGGGTAGAACCCCCCCCCCCCGACTCAGTGTGACTTGGGGCGGAGTGATTATTTATTCTTGAATGATTTGTATTTCCATGCTCTGATTGGCTGTTTTTCTCCCCCGCAGCTCACGCAATCATTGACTACTTAACCCCAACCGCTGGATATAAAGGAGCCCCGCTGGGTACACGGGTATGGCACTTGGGCCTGCTTGTCCCATGGTGGGTGCACTCCGACGCCGGCACCCACCTACCTGTATATACTGCAATCACCAAGATGAAATGTTTCCAGCCAATGGTGCGAGACATCCATTCTTCAGCTCCGCCCCCAGAGCTATTTGCTGGGGTGACCACACCCACCTTCCATCAGTCACATGACAGGGAATGGCGGCCTGGATGGCGTGATCTGAACAAACATTTAAAGTGCCTTAAATGTAACAAAATGACGCCGAATCAGGAGTCTCGGGGGCGTGGCCTCCAATGATCGGCCTTTGATTTGTGACTCTGCATCCTATGAGCGCCCCCTATCTTCAGGACTGATAAGATATGAAGGGGCCCCAGAAATTATTTCACAGCTTTGGGGGTTTTTAGATTGTGGGGGCACAATTTATTTTTAGTCATTACCACGTTTTATACCACAATTACTTCGGAGCTTCATGTTGGGGGGTAGTGGGGTAAGTACACAGAGCTGTCATGTGACCAGGGACCATCATATGTACATGCTCAGACATCCATTGTATGTTAAATCCCCCCAAAAAGCTGCATCTCTACCTGGAACTCCCACTAGGGGGACCCCTCAGCGGCCCTGGACAGAGAATAGGGAGAAATAATCACCAATCTGATGTTCCCGGTTTAGGAGGAGGAGCCGTAGAGTGGACAAGTATTTATGCCCCCCTCGGGGTTGCCCATAACCCCCCAGGGGGAGGAGCTTATCTCCCCTCCCACTCTATTAAGTCAGCCCCTCCCCATCACCTGACATTTATATCGCTTCATTATGATTGGACGGTGGTCACCTGACTCAGCAATGCTGCCTTAGCAATAATGTCTTCCTCTGCTCTGGGCACAGAAGGCGGCGGGGCCCCGGACCAGCGCTCCAAGAGGGTAAAACATTCACCTCAGATGACCTCACCTCTGACAGTATCACATTGCACAGATCATGTGACCTGGGTTCACCACTGACCTGATAGGTGCAGATTTTCTTCCAATCACCAGGTGTAAATATACCCCAGAAGGCCGTCACATATTATTAAGGTTTCTCTTTGCAGTGTATTGCGGATATTTAATATTTTGGGATTTTTATAGCTTGACGAGTGAATTCAGATTTTACATTAATTGCAAAGATTTTATTTTCTCTCACAGAATCGGAATTTCTCTATTTTTAACTAACTCTGAACTGCCGCTGTCACCGCGATCGGCGCTTTGCCAAACTAAATTCTTTATTTTTGGATTTGTAAGAAAAAAAAGTTAATTTGTTGAATAAAATAAAAAAATGAAAATA
>NC_092866.1:66346183-66346573 GCF_032062135.1 Pyxicephalus adspersus | reverse complement strand
TCAGGGCCCTCTCATATACAACAATGGTTCCTCAGGGCCCCCCTAATACACAACAATGGTTCCTCAGGGGCCCCTAATACACAACAAATGGTTCATCAGGGCCCCCTCATATACAACAATGGTTCCTCAGGGCCCCCCCTAATACACAACAAATGGTTCCTCAGGGCCCCCTCATATACAAAAATGGTTCCTCTGGGGCCCCCCAATACACAACAATGGTTCCTCAGGGGCCCCTAATACACAATTATGGTTCATCAGGGCCCCCTCATATACAACAATGGTTCCTCAGAGTCCCCCCTAATACACAACAATGGTTCCTCAGGCCCCCAATACCTACCAATGGTTCCTCAGGGGCCCCTAATACACAACAAATGGTTCATCAGGGCCCCC
>NC_092866.1:66339347-66345766 GCF_032062135.1 Pyxicephalus adspersus | reverse complement strand
CCCCCAATACACAACAATGGTTCGTCAGGGGCCCCCCAATACACAACAATGGTTCGTCAGGGGCCCCCCAATACACAACAATGGTTCCTCAGGCCCCCCAATACACCTGTGGCAGTGTGGGGCCAGCGCTCATGTAATTACTGATGATACTATTGGTCTGCAATACAAACTTAGCGGGGCTCTGACCCCTCAGCCCCCCATATTGTGTCTGCACCTCTGAGGCTGATTTACTGAATAGGTTCAGGCTGGTCACATGACTCCCCTGGCTTCAGCCATCCAATCATGTGCAAGTAAGAACTCTTCACATTTCCTAGCATGTGATTGGTGGAAATTCACTCTGCAAAGCTTACCCACATTCACCAAGTGAATTATCTATTGCTAGAGGTTACAGTGATCGCTGAATTAAAGCCAAACTCCGGACACAAACATGAAGTCCAGTCAGAATACGAATCCATGTGTGTGCCGAGATGTGGGAGGGGCCTGGTGGCTCCACCCCCTACAGTGCTAAACCCAGACATTTTTGTAAGCTGGGTGGCAGCCCCGGTACTGGGACCCAACTCATCAGTAACCACCCAGAAGCAGCCGGCTGGTTGATGAAAAGTGCCGGGTGCTGCGCCCACCTAAAAGAGTCTGGGGAGAACACTGCTCTACAAAAGGGGGGAGCAGCCCAGTCACCCCCCACATAGAGAGCAGCACTGGGCGGTCTGTAGGAAGGGCTCCCCCTGGTGGACATACACAGCACTGTCTAGACACAATATCTGCCAATACGGAGTTCTCCTTTAACAATTTATTGAACCTCCATTAATCTGGATGCCTCTGTGACCCCTCCCCCATCTGAGGGATCGGGTAATTCCATGGACTGCCCCAATGATTTGTAAATCACACAAATCACAAACTCCGCAGAGATACAAATATTAAAATAAACTGAAATCCGTCATTCCCAACACCAATATCCAGCGATCCTGCCATAAATGTCCTTGTTCAAGCATTTCCTGACACAGTGACAACCTTCTCTCCCTGTGCTCCTGCGTTGTCACCATCTCACAAAGCTTTATACACTATAGTATATCCTAGCAAACACCCCAACACCCGGAGTTTCCCCACAGAGTCCCTGCACTGATCAGAGCTACACAGGAGATAAAGGGGACCCAGAATAAAAGGGAACTCCAACCAATCAAGATGTGACACAATGGGCATATTTGTGGCTCATCCCGATTGTCCAGCAGAGTCGGGGTATTTATAAAGTAGCTCTTTCTACACCCCGGGGATCGCTCACCCCAGGGAGGGGAGATTCTGCCACGTCTGGCAGGATCATCGGGTATCCTGGAACCTTTCTGTATTGTACAGCAGGGGGCACTGGACTGCTCACCAGGGCCTCATTCATTCCCTATGGGTGGCTGCAGGGGAGGTGGACATTTAGAATCACAACCCCGGGGTGACCACAGTTTACCCTACCGCCAGTCTGAACCCCTAAAATGCACAAAATCTGTTTCCAGCTCCACCTGTTGTCAGTGAGATGACAACCAGACATCTATTTCCCCCCAGCGGGTGATGTCAGAGTCCCCCTTTAACCCTCCATCAATGTGTGGGATGGGGGGGGGTGGTAATAGATGGGGGAGGGGTGTCAGATGGGGGAGGGGTATCAGATGGGGGGGCGCTGCACTCTGCATCCAATCCATAGTAATGATTTCAGCGGAGCTCTTCCTTTTATTAGCGGAGGAGAAGAAAGCGGCGTCTTCACAGTGGCAGAGTACAAAGGCGTCCGGGAGCGCTCATCACAGTCGCTGCCATTCTGTTTGAAGCTGCTTATTGATTGGCTGAGAGCCTTTTGCATTTCTCTCTATTATCTGAATGTTGCCGAACCAAATCGACTGAAATGAACTTTCCGGGGAAACTTCTCGCTGATTTCTGCAGTTCAAAGCAAAGATTGTAAAGGAATTCTTAATCCGGAGCATTGAGGGATTCTGTGTGATGTAATCAGAGCCGGCGCCAGGAAAGCAGAAATAAAAGGATTCACAGCGGAGACGCCGCCTGTTTAACCTGAAAGAGAACCTGTCAGGGGGGCAACACCCTCTGCCCCATAGGCTGATCCCTATAGAGAGTGGGGGGGGTGGGGGTAACACCCTCTGCCCCATAGGCTGATCCCTATGGAGAGTGGGGGGCCTGTGCCCCATAGGCTGATCCCTATGGAGATTGGGAACGGCACCACTAATGCCAGGAAATCAGCATTTCCTTCCATGCCCGGTCCCCTTTACATCCCCAGAATAATAAAAAGCAAATAAGTGACAAAGGCCACGCCCTTCAAACCATAAGTCCCACCCCATGTGTTGTGACATCACAGTCCAAGAACCGCCCACTACTACCAGCAAAAAGGACCAATCACAGGCCCAGATAGAAAGACCCCGAAGATGCGCTGTGTCTGTACCGGCTGCCATGACTCAGCACACAACAACACAATGTGATTGGACCCCAAAACTAAACCCCCGACCCATCTGAAGGGTCACCATGAGGTATCTGACAGAGATGAAGTCACATGACAGCAGCAGGGCTCAGGTGAAGCCACACTTCACTTGAAGCTATAACGACAAACCTGGCGATGAACCCTGGGGGAGGGGTTGTGACCCCAATAGCGGAATCCGAATAATCTGAGGTTACGATCCCACTGACCATAAAATCTACAGAGCGACAGGCGAGAGCACAGAGATTGCTGCAGGAAGTCACCCCTGACCCCCCTACAGGACAGAATCATCCATCACCACATCCAGGGGCCCAATGCCATCTGTCCTGACTACAAGAAGTGATGAGAAGTCTCCCAGTACAGCGGGGGAAGGGCAAGAACATTAAAATGTATTTGTTGTCTTCTTGTCCTGGAGACAACCCTCCCCTCCTCTCCTAATTCTTACATTGGGGTCTTACATCTCCTCTTGCCAATCATCCAACACCAAACAATTCACCGCTCTATTCCATCCAAAGGATCAGTCTCATCACCACCTGAAATATGAAGCTATCAGCACACTGGGGCACCCATACCAAACCCAGGGGGAGGAGCTGTGTGTGTAAGCCAATAGGTGGAAGCGGCATCAAAGGAGGGGAGGAGTCAGGAGTGGTAACATTCACAAGAAGGTGGGGCAATCACTGATCCTAAATGATGTCAAACTTGTGAGGGGTGGGGGAAGTAATGTGACTTTTGCAGGGGGAGGAGTGGAACATGTGACATCACTCTCGTGGGTGGGGCAGGGAAGAGGGGAATTTGTGACATCACTCTCATGGGCAGGGCAGGAAAGAATGGAACATGTGATGTCACAATCATGGGCGGGGCAGGGAAATGGGGAATATGTGACATCACTCCCATAGGCGAGGCAGGTGACATCAACTCTCGTGGGCGGGGAGGAGTGGAATTTGTGATGTCACAATTGTGGGCGGGGCAGAGAACAGGGGAATTTTTGACATCACTCTCGTGTCCAGGGCAGGAAAGAGTGGAACATGTGACATCATATCTGAGCGGGGCAGGGAGAAGGGAAATATGTGACATCACTCTCATGGGCAGGGCAGGGAGGAGGTATGTGACATCACTATCATGGGTGGGGCAGGGAAGAGTGGAACATGTGACACCTCTTGTGGGCAGGGCAGGGGAATATGTGACATCGCTATCATGGGTGGGGGAGGGAGGAGAGAAATATGTAACATCACTCTCATGAGCGAGGCAGGGAAGAATGGGACATGTGACATCATTTCTGAGCGGGGCAGGGAAGAGGGAAATATGTGACATCACTCTCATGGGCGGGACAGGAAAGTATGTGACATCACTCTCGGGGCAGGGAGGAATATGTGACATCACTCTCATGGGCGGGACAGGAAAGTACGTGACATCACTCTCATGGGCGGGACAGGAAAGTATGTGACATCGCTCTCATGGGCGGGTCAGGAATATGTGACATCACTCATGGGCAAGGCAGGGCAGAGTGGGAAATATGACATCACTCTCATTTGACAATCTGTATTCTGCCCATGGCACAGATTCTACCACACACACGAGATAACGACCTGTGGACACGCAGATACGTCAAATTTATTTCACAAAACAGAATCAGGCGGATTATAAAAAGAAATTTTAGTCCGTCAGCTAAAACCGGGATTAACCTTCTCACCGCCAGGCCACAGCCATTCTGTAAACTGAACTTAAATGACAAAAAAAAAAAAACAAATAAAAGAAAAACATGGGGTCAGTTCATCATCAGAGTCCACAGCCACCTCTCGGGGGGGTCAGTGGAGTTCCTTGTAGGTAAGTTCCCACAGCAGTAGTGGGGGGTCCACATGGGATGATGTGATGCTCCACCCAGAATGGGATGACAGTGTGAACAGAGGGGCGGGGGAGGGGGGAGGGGGAAATCACCTCCGGCCCACCTGAGATCCGAGCGCCTCACATGCAGGTTAGGAGCCGCTGGATTTGACAAACTGCATTTTGAAGTTGCATTTGCTAGCTTTGCGCTCGGTGGCGCCATTCTTATCGCTGGGCACTTTGCTCGCAGTCTTGGCATCCGCGCTGGAGGTTTTCTTGCGATCTTTGACTTTGTCTTTGCTGCGCGAATCTAATTGTTCATCGGAGGGCTCCTCGGGTGGGGGAGGGGGGGCAGGCGGATTCTCCTCCGAGCTGCTCGGCTGCAAAGATCACAAGAAGGAAACGATCAGAGAGATAACAACAGGCGGCGACTCCGATGCTCAATCTGAAATCGCAGAGAATATCGCGGTTCCGGTACCAGACCTACAGACTTGGATGTGTACGACCGGCAGCAGCTTTACAGATCCGGTCTCATGGAATGAGATTCCCTGGCTGACATGGCACAGAAACTTCCTCATTTTGCCCGCCCCTTCCTGCCTTCTACACGCTCCTATTGGTCAGTGAGGCAGCCAGTAGACCAATGGTATGAATGTGTAGGGCGGAGCTTTGACGTTCTACCAGGTCTCTGAAGCTGCTGCAGGTAGGTGCATCCATTCCTGCTTTCATTACAGACAGGTGTTTTTCACCTGTGTCACTGGTAACTTCTACAAAGTTCAAGGGGTTTGTAACTCACACGTGATTTACACAGACCGGCCAGATACCTTTAAACCTCCAACATGTCTGGAGACATTCTGTGTGCTACCTACAACCAATCAGCAGGTAGGTGACCCCAGATGACTCCTGGTATATAAAGCATAACAAGCAGTGACACCCGGTTGTACCTCACTAAAGCCCAGACCACAGTGCCGCCGGTTCCGCCCAGATACGGTGCTGTCCATACTCTGCTGGTACTGATGCTCTAACTCATCGTTCATTTTCTGATCCTCGTCCCCTGAAAGAAGAAATCACATTGTATAACGAAGGCTTCACATGACCCCCAGGCCTGCACACATGACTGGCCGCCCCCCCCTTTTGCACATAGCACACATAACTGGCCCGGGCCCCCCCAGTCTGCACACAGTGATCATTCAGTGCTGCATGCTGGAAATTCCTGTTTTCTGGCCTCAGACTACTCCCCAGACAGATGTACAGTGCCCAGGGAATGGTGGGGCTCCTTACCTGACCGGAAGTGTGATGTGGATTTGTGATCTCCAATGACGAGGCGACCCTTGTGTTCCTTCTGCAGGGAAGAAAATAGATATTGTGAGATGACCAAGACACATGGCATAGAGACACACCCACCACTGTAAAGACACGCCCCCACCACATCAAACAGACACACCCGCCACATCAAACAGACACACCCACCACTGTAAGACACACCCACCACATCAAATAGACACACCCATCACTGTACAGACACCCCCACACATCAAATAGACACACCCACCACTGCACAGACACCCCCCACACACACTAGAGAAACCCACCACTGTACAGACACACCCACCACTGTACAGACACACCCACCACTGTACAGACACACCCACCACTGTACAGACACACCCCCACACACTAGAAAAACCCACCACCGAACAGCCACGACCCACGCATCAAATAGCCACACCCAATCCCGTACAGACACGCCCCTTTATGCTATAACGTCAGTTTCACTCATATTACAGAATTATCATTGCAAACGTTTTTCTGTCATTCTAATAAGGACGCAGAGTGTGCTGAGCTCATACACAGTGGGGGAAGGGGGGACTCTGGCCAACATTCGGCATCTGAGCCGTTCTATGCTTAAACGTTGAAGCCAAAACTTCAATTTCTAGCTCTGTGTCTGGCAGAAGAGATTCCACCCCCCACCATGACAGGAAGTAAGGAAAAATTCTGCAAGGGAGACACAGAATGCAGAACAATGCGGGAGGAGATCCGCTGTCAGGTCATTATAAGTGTGTGACTTCCTGTCGCCTGCTCCCCTCGCTTCCCGTCCCTGCGACAGCCTGCTCCCCTCGCTTCCCGTCCCTGCGACAGCCTG
>NC_092866.1:66321574-66338191 GCF_032062135.1 Pyxicephalus adspersus | reverse complement strand
CCCTGCGACAGCCTGCTCCCCTCGCTTCCCGTCCCTGCGACAGCCTGCTCCCCTCACTTCCTGTCCTCCGCTCACCTCACTTCCTGTTACAGGAAGTAAGCTTAAATCTCCCCAATGGGGTCACACAGAGCTCCCCCACAACTTTGGCTGCATTTACTGTTTAAGGCAGAACTCCGACACAAGTGTAAAGTAACTGAGAGAAGAAGTGTCTGCATGTCCAATCAGATGGTCACATGACTCCTCACCTTTCCGGCCCCCATGAGTCTCAGGAATTTCTGTTTGCGTTCCTCGTTTCCCAGATCGGCCGCTTCCCAGCTGCTGCTTCCACCCTGAAACAAAGATTATTATTATACATGGAGCATGAGACCCCACCCACTGGGAGGAGCTACATCAACCCACATCTAACCCCACCCACCACTGACAGAGACCATGCCCACATTGTGCACGCATGGGCGGGGTTATGATAAGGGAATTGGGGGAACATTTGTAGATGTGCACAGGGCACTTCCTGTCCCCTGTACTATACACCATTCTATACATTATATGGGGAGCGGGACTGACATGGCCTAGTTGTCATGGTGATCCTCAGAGTCAGAACGCTTCACCTCCAATGATGATCACAATGACACCCAGCTTTCCCACAAGCAGCGCCCCCCAGTGACCCTCCCCGGAGCTCCTCACCTCCTCCTCCTCCTCCCGTGGCCCGGTGGCTACTCTCTTTTTGCCCCGAGCCCCATCCTTCTCTTTCTTGCTCATGGTCCTCCCGGGCACGTAGCGCACAGGATGCCGGGATCTTTCTGATCACGTGTTTCCGTTTACAAAATATCCGCCAATCACAGCACCGTCAGCGGGCCTGCGTGCTACAGGTGGTGAGCGGGAAAATAGGAGGAGTCAGCGCCTCTACTATAGTATAACCACTCCTTTCTAAATTCCAAATTACCCCGCCCCTTCGCGCGCTGGAATACGATTGGCGGGGCTTTACGTTACCTGGAAGGGGCGTGGCTCTGCTCATAAACCTTCCCCCCGCCGATCTAATCGTGCCATGTGTAGACCATTCTGTGTGTCCCCCATAAAAAGTCTAAGGAAGTCATGATAAATCCAAAGTGTAACAGTTGTCACCAGAACAGGAAGTGAGGGTAAATCGTCTCATCACCCAATCAGAACTAAGAAGAGATTTTCTCTCACTTCCTGTTGTGTCTCTGGGACAGGAAGTGAATCCCCTTAATGTATATAAAAGGTGTCCAGGGGTCCAGAGTGCCCCCAAAAATATCACAGACATGGCAGCGATACACAGAGAATAACCAGAGACACCCCCCCTGATAATTTCATCACTAACCCCTCCCACTTCCTATCACCTGATGATCCTGCCAGTAACACTTTCTGTCCTGGGGTGACAACGCTCTCATGGGCCTCATACACATCATTTGGGGGGGATTTATTCCTCATCAGAGTTCCTCTTTTTATTGGTTGCTGACCCCCTGTGGTCACATGACCCCTGACCATGGCAGATTGGGGTCCCTTGTATGATTTCATGTTTGTCCCGTCAGTGACTCCAGACAGACAGCAAGTGGGGCCACAGGAAACCTTCCAGCCTATTATAGGGGCACTCTGCCCAGAACTGATATTCCTGGGGATGGAGCCCACATCCGGTGTCCCCATTATCTCCCTCCATCATTATTTGCCTCTCACTTCCTCTACAGACAACGAATAATGAACGCTGGATAGAAACAGCATAAAGGACTGCAACTCCGCTTATAACAGCAAGGAAATTACAAGGCGTGTCACCCCCTGAAGGTCACCTGGGATCAGCCGGCACCGCCCATCTACAGCAGAGCTCAAACTAAAAGAGGGAGAAGCAGTACAAGGTGCCAACCAGTTTGTTGTCTGACATGAAGCATGCTGATAGGAGGAGAGAGCAGAATGACAGAGAAATGGGCTCATCAATAGACTGCTTCTCCTTTTACTGTCCAATCACAGGCCGGGGCGGGTCCAGGACAACCTGAGCAACGGCCAATGATTTCATACAGGAAGCAGAGGAAATATTGTGTGTGCTGGATGACTGACACAAGGAGAGACAGGAGTCTGTGTGCGGCATTATCTGATCATGTGACCACCGTCTATTGCTTTGTCTCTGATTGGCTGTGTGTGGTGTGATCATGTGACCCCTCGTGTATTGCTGTGTCTCTCATTGGCTGTGTGTGTGGTATGATCACATGACCCCCATGTATTGCTCTGCCTCTGATTGGCCGTCTGTGGTGTGCAGGGTGTGATCATGTGACCCCCGTGTATTGCTGTGTCTCTGATTGGCTGTGTATGGTATGATCACGTGACCCCCCGTGTATTGCACTGTCTCTGATTGGCCGTCAGTGGTGTAATCATGTGACCCAGTGCCTGGGACTGTTTTGGTGTGCAGTGTCGGGGGATCACAATGCCCTCTGTGCAGGTTTGGGGTGTGAGGGGTATCCTGCTCCCCCCATTCAGTTTCCAGGCTCTCGGTTGATCTGCCCATGTGAGGGTCTTTGTTGACCCCCTGGCACGCTGTCTATTGAACTCCTGGAAGGCCCGGTGAGGGCAGAGCGTGCCAGAGCCGAGGCGGCTGCAGCGCATTCACCTGGAATAATGGAGGCTCTGTGTTGGGGTCTTTGAAGCGCTGAGCTGTTAGATTGCACAGAATATTTCCCTCTATAAATCATTAGAGGGGAACTGAGGCACAATTCTACCCAGGAGCCCCCCTCCCAACCTGGGATTTATGTGGTTGGGCACCCTGCGCCCTCGCCGCCGCATGCTTTGCATTTTATGCGCGTTTGTCGTCTTTGGCCCGAGCAGTGTGTGTGAGCGAGGTCGGCCGGCTGAACATTGGGGGAGGGGGGCACAGGGCCGCCATTTGTTTTCTCAGGTTCATCCAACGGCGCAAATTCCTTCCACTCAAAGTGGGACGGCGGGCGAGTTGCAGCGTGGAGCCGCCATTGTAACGGGCGGAATCCTCCCCGGACCTCATCCCTCCATAATAAATATCACCCAAACAGAACGGGGGAACTCCGCACATCATACAACACAACTCACTTCTTACCCAACGAAGCCAAAACCATTTCCTTCAGTTTTTGGTGGAGCGGATGGATGGTAGGAGTAAGAAGCCCTGTCATGGAGAGATTCACCCTCACTAGTACTGGTGTCACGGAGACAGGAAGTGATGGCAACATCATATTATAGGCTGGTAATACGTTTGTGGGAGGGGGCATCAGTGAGGTTTTTGTTGAGTTGAATTTCAGGCAATAAACGTTTCATTAAAATCGAATCCCTTGACAAATACACCAAATTCCTTTATTAATGGCATCATCACTGAGCTATACATGGCCTGTGCAAGGAGCAGAGCTGTGGGAGGAGCCAAGAAGACTCCACCCACTACAGGCTACATTCAGAAAAAGGGGCGGAGACAAGACCAGTCACCCTGCACAAGAACAGGGAGTAGCAGTGACCGGTCTGTATTACAAGGGGGGCGGAGACAAGACCGGTCACCTGACACAAGAACAGGGGGTAGCAGTGACCGGTCTGTATTACAAGGGGGGCGGAGACAAGACCGGTCACCTGACACAAGAACAGGGGATAGCAGTGACCAGTAGAAGCTGACAACAGCTAAGCTGTAAGCACAATATTTGTTTTGCCAGAGTTCAGCTTTAACTCTCCAGCGTTCGCTAAGCACTTAATATCAGTTTTTGGTGGACAGATGTTGTAAGTGATTTGTGAATGTGCAATGTACAGGATTCTCTCTGCACTGGAAGGATGATTTCATACCAATAGTTTGTTTATGTTACAAAGCAGAGATTCATCAACAGAAAAATATAAATAGATAATAAAGATAATGTGTACAGACAGCTATAAAATCTCACCACACGCTGAGCACATGGTACAAACACCACACACACCGCGCACATCACACACCGTACAGATTACACACACTATAAGTACAATATAAAGACACCGTACAGATCACACACCGTACAGATCACACACACTATAGGATAATATACAGACACCGTACTCACCGTACAGATCACACACCGTACAGATCACAATATACAGACACCGTACTCACCGTACAGATTACACACCGTGCAGATCACATACACTATAGGATAATATACAGACACCGTACTCACCGTACAGATCACACGCTGTACCAATCATACACCGTGCAGATCACACACACTATAGGTATAATATACAGACACCGTACAGATCACACACACTATAGGAATATTACTGACACCGTACTCACCGTACAGATCACATACACTATAGGTATAATATACAGACACCGTACAGATCACACAGGAATATTACTGACACCGTACTCACCGTACAGATCACACCACACACCATACAACACTGAACAGAAGGAAGAGAATGAATATTAGGTGACGCACTGTATAGAAGAAGGATTGGGATCGGTAACAGGAGGAATTTATCACTCGGTAATGATTATAAAGCAGCAATGCATTCTGGGGCTGTGCACAGGTGAGTTCATCACTGCCTCAGCCAGCCAGGTGCAGAAACCTTGTAAGGAGATCTAGAAATCCTGTCCTGCAGAGGACCTGGGACATCACCCAGAATTATTATAAAGGCAGGTATGTGAGGGAGGCAACACAGCCCCTGTGCATAATATTCTGACACCGTACAGGGATATCGTAAAATGTTTGCTTTTTACCTACCTACCTCCCCCCCCCCCCAGTTGTTGGTTCTCTCCCCTCCAATTACTATTATTACCAGTATTTATATAGCACCAACATATTACACCCTAGGTGTCCTCACAATGGAGGGCTGCTGGTGGAGTGGTGTGACTACAGCACAGACCACATTACCCGAGGGCAATATACAAGGGACAATGAAGGGGAGTCTTCCAACCCCCCACAGGTGACATGTATACATTATTAGGGGGTTTTCTCACCATGTGAATTGTATGAATAGCTCCCACAGCAGAGCACTCTTTATATTTTAGGTTTTCTAGCAGAGTTCAGTAGCTGCTATTACTGATAGGAAAGTTATCAGAAATATAAAAATATAAATTGCCCCCTTCGGCCTAACTCCCCTCCAATCCACACTGGAAGTTGTAAACAATACTGATGTCATTTCCTGTCTTTTGGAGGTGGAGCTTGTGATCAGGGGTGGAGATTCTACTAGTGAAGGAGGAGCTTCCTTATTACACAGACCCACCCCTGCCAGCAGAAGCTCCACCCACTGTACCTTACAGCTTCTTCAGGTAAAACTCCTGGTGTGGATTGGAGGGGTGCTGGGCCGGAGGGGCAGAATCCCAGCGGGGGGGGGGGGGGCAATTTAGATGTTTTTTGCACTTTGGGGTGGTGGGGCAGATAACTGTTTATATGTGTGATAATATCTATGATTTATATCTGCCCTCCAGCCTTTCCCCTTCATTTATATCTGCCCTCCAGCCTTCCCCTTTATATCTGCCCTTCAGCCCTCCCCCTTTATATCTGCCTTCCAGCCTTCCCCCTTCATTTATATCTGCTCTCCAGCCTTCCCTCTTCATTTATTTCTGCCCTCCAGCCTTCTCCTCTTCATTTATATCTGCCCTCCAGCCTCCTCCTTCATTTATATCTGCCCTCCAGCCTTCCCCCTTCATTTATATCTGCCCTCCAGCCTTCCCTCTTCATTTATATCTGCCCTCCAGCCTTCTCCCTTCATTTAAATCTGCCCTCCAGCCTCCTCCATCATTTATATCTGCCCTCCAGCCTTCCCTCTTCATTTATATCTGCCCTCCACTTCTCCCTTCATTTAAATCTGCCCTCCAGCCTCCTCCATCATTTATATCTGCCCTCCAGCCTTCCCTCTTCATTTATATCTGCCCTCCAACCTTCTCCCTTCATTTAAATCTGCCCTCCGGCCTCCTCCATCATTTATATCTTCCCTCCAGCCTTCCCCCTTCATTTATATCTGCCCTCCAGCCTTCCCTCTTCATTTATATCTGCCCTCCAGCCTCCTTCATCATTTATATCTGCCCTCCAGTATTTATATCTGCCCTCCAGCCCCCTCCATCATTTATATCTGCCCTCCAGCCCTCCCCCTTCATTTATATCTGCCCTCCAGCCTCCCCCATCATTTATATCTGCCCTCCAGCCTCCTCCATCATTTATATCTGCCCTCCAGCCTTCACGTCAGTCTTGCACACTTGCAGAGGCTCCTCCCCTGGACTCCCCATGTACATTAGAAGCTGCAGCAAGTTTGAGGCCGCCTTACTTCCTGCTTGGAGGACATCTAACATAATCTAACCCCGCCCTTCCCATGCTGACTGGCCCCACCCCCTCTCACCCATCAGATGGGTTTAAAATGATAGGGTGATGGATCTGGAGTCACATTACACAGGGTGGGGTTTCCCTTTATGTTTCCTTCATTCTGACTGCAGGGTAAAATATTTCCACACTTTTTATATAATTATTGGCTTTATATGTATCACATGTTTGTCCGACCCATAAGGTCCTGATTGTTTTATTGTTCTGAGGGGGGTTCTAAAGATCACATGATCAGCGTTTCTCTCCTCTGATTGGATCATTCTTTCCAGGATTCATCTTACATATAACATAAATAAATGAATTCTCGGTCAATCTTCAATTCTCGTCTCTGGATTGAAGAAGTTGGGAATGATCTGAGGATGGGCTGACGAGTTTTCCTTTATAAGATATTACTTCGTGTGAGTTTCAGGTATTCCGGCAGAGTGGGGGTTTGTCCCCGAAATGTATCCCTGTATGTATATGAAGCCCCTACTGCTGCCATCTAGAGCAGCGGTCCCAACCAGGGGTCCATGAGAAACATTTGGTGGTCTGCAGAAAGATTTGCCAGAAGACATTTTCATCGGTCACAGCAATTAAACTCGTTTCTTCAATTCAAACAATCAGAAACAAATATCACACTAAAATCTAAATATTGAAATATGTAATACTTAACGAAGCTTCAATTATTTTGTAATACACAAGCTTTAAAGATTTTGTTATGATTACATAAGCATTTATATGTTATATCTTATAGGTGCATTTCATATTAATAAAATAGAAGTTCTCCATGAGATTTGTTCTAAGTTTGGTTTTGGGAAGGGTTGGCAGATTGCTGATCTAGAGCAGAGAGTTTCCCAACCAGTTCCTCCAGGGGGCGCTAGAGGTTCCTTGGGCAATGAGCAATTTGCCCCTCTCCGGCCAGTATAAGTGATCCCAATGGTATTTTTGGCTATCTGTAAGGATGACATTCTTCCCACTGGCCAGCAATGTAAGAGGAATTCTTCCCACTGACCCCCACACTAATATACTGTGATCTGTGGATATAGGTATTATAGAAGGGGGCCCCTGAAGACATGAAAGTTTTTTTCAATGGTTTCCCTAAGGGTAATTTTCTCTTCAGAGCTCGTTCCCCTCCCGCACCACACATTGGGAATATTGTGCATAGCTGTAAAAACTTTCTGTGCTGTTTTTATTTTAGCCCCAATAATTGTTTTAATACTCATTCCTTAGTGTATCTGTTGGGGGTTTCATTTTGTGTTACAGTTTGCGTGCAAATATCTTCAGAGGAAATCCCAATCTCCAAAAATCCAACACCCGAGCCGGGGACATCTGAGCTCCCAGCAGCCATGATCTGCCGGCATTGCCTAGAGAAGAACAGGGACCTGGAGATGGCACCACCGGGTATAATATCAGGTAGGTCATGGAAGCGTTTTATTTATTGTTTACATTAGCGTGTTATTTGGGGGGGGGGAAATGTATTAAGAGTTATTAATAAATTGTTCTTCGGTGTCATGTGATAGGCATGCGTAGCGCTCACATATGCAGTGTCTTTGGGGCTCCGGTGCTGTTTTGGCTCTGCACAATATAAGCCTTTGCAGGATTTTTTTCCCTAAATCTGATCTTTATTTATTTTGGCACAAACATCTGAAGTTTGCATTTCCTGCCGGAGCACCACTGCCAATCAGGGCCAGTTTTATAAAAAATGTTCCCTTCGGCAATTATCAAGTTGGGGCCGCAAATTGCATTGCATTTGGCTATAAAGAAGACGAGGGCCCTGGGCAATTGCCCATTTGTCCCCACCTTAAAATGGAGCTCTCCAAGACTGGAGTAGATAGACTATCATGAGCGAACCTGGGTGAACCAGCAAACCTGGAATGGATCCTGTCCAATATTTGCCACTAAAAGATATCCATTCCAGGTTTGCTGGATCACTCAGTTTCTCCCATGATAGTCTATATTCCCCGGTCTTGTAATAAGTAAGGCTCATTGTAAGTTGTTTCTCAGGTAGTTGGGGGGAAGTTTGTACCCCACATTGTGCGGCTTATGGTCATGTGACCCTCCCGGTTAGATTTCTTCCTGCACCGGGCAGGACCTGGGGAGTTAAGCAGCGTTCTCCCCCCTCCCCATCAGTCTGCTTAGTTTTCCTTTCCATACTTTTAGCTGTGAATGACGTTGTTAATAATGTGAGATGAATTTCTCCGCCGTGTGGGTGTTGTGGCAGTTCTGGCACTCCGTCTATTGTGGTGCATTGCTGGCTTGTGTCTGGCACACCCGCCCCGCACCCGTCCTGACACACCGATGTTTACATTTCCTATGGACACCCACTAATATGGCGCTGGTTGTACGGAGAGCAGAAAATAACCCGTTTTATAATGACTTTGTGTCTTATTACTGGTGAGCCCTTCACACAGCTTGGAAATCTCATTCCCCCTTCGGAGAGTTTGACTCTATAAACCCGCCGGATTACATAATATGGCAACGCCAAGAGCTTTGGCGATGTGTAAAGTGCAGCAAACCGTGGCAACCTGTCATCAGTTTCCTGGCGTCAGGACAATCCGAGTTCTGATTGGTTGCTGCTTCAAATTGCTCTTTTCTTTATTAAAGAGAACCAGCTTGTAGGGACAGTTTTTGGAAATAGGGAAAATAGGCAATGGCCCAGGGCCCCCATCTTCTCCAGGGCCCCAAATGACAGAATAGCAAAGAGCTGGAATGCTGTGCATATCTGTCTTGGGCCCCATTTTATGTAATAAACAGCCAAACTGCTTGGATAGTTGTATAGGAGCTCTGCCTCACCTGAGAGCACAGGTGACCTGATTTATCCCTGGGACAGTTCAGTAACACTCTCAGGTCTTGTCCCTCCCCCAGCTACTGATTGGACAGTAAAGTGGGAAGCAGCAGGCAGATGAGCTCATCTTTCTGTCACTCTGCTATCCCCTCCCATCTGTCACTGCAGCACACCTGATTGGCTCCTTGTGCTGCTTCTCTCTATTCCAATCTGAGTTTTGCTTTTCAGAAACCACAAGAGGCCACATTCACAACCTTCAATTTTTGGATTTAAGGAACTCTAAATATCTAATAATAATAATAATAATAATAATTATGCAGGGCTGTGATAGTTTGTGTCCTTTCTATCCTCCTGGAGTTGTGCTTTACCAGTAGTATGCAGGTTGGGGTCCGGACTTCACTGTCTGCCTGCTTGTTCCAGGATGGTGATTTCTTTCCTATAGGAGGTCGGACCCATCCCCTCCCCCCATTCCAAGTATAAACATGCATGCCAAGTCTGACATGTTCATGAAGAGTCACATTGTGCCCGCTCATCCCCATGATGCCTCCTAAATAAAGCCATCATAGTGACATCTGAATACCAATATATCTACAAACTTCTATGCAGAGGTGCTGCTCCCTGTACTAGGCGCTTGTGGTATGCTGTAGATTGGCTGCTAGCAAAGAGAAGCGGTAGAACGAAGAAGCTGGGGCAGTAGTGTAGTACAAAGAGCCTTATAAATAGGCAGTCATGTTTTAATCCTGCTCAAGCAAGCTTTGCTTAAAAAATATATATATATATATTTGAAGGGTGTGCCCTGTTATAGGGGGGTAATGGGGGTATATTTTGGGTCATTTTATTTATTCCATTTAGGTGAATTTATAAACAGTTGGTAAAAAGTGCAGTAACCTTTAGCAACCGGTGCAAAGAGGTCACAGCCTGGGTCCTGGCCCTATTAGGACTCTTGGAAGGGGTTGTAGACTGTAGGAGAGAGTACCTATGTGTCAGGTAAGTGTGTACAGGACTCCAGGGAGCAGGATGGGGATACAGGTAATGGGCAAGCAGAACCACCCAAATGATGTGTGATAACAGCAGGGGCTGAGGGGAATATAAAGGGGGCATTCATCCCCCCCTGCCCCCACACTATAAAGCCTGCATTCTATACACTTTCCATCTGGTGCCCCCCTCTCTCTGTTTAGCTTGGTTCAGCCAGGGTAGTCAGGGCTGGAATCCTCTGTGCTCATCAGACACCCTGGGTCTCATTTATCAAATTGTCTGGGGCTGGATCACCGAAATCTGCTGAACGTGAACCCCCCTCCCCACCAACCAGATTCTGCCAGGGCTGGGTACTGTGAGCAACACAAACCATTCTATCCGATCTTTTTATAAATAAGAAGATCGTATTATGTGCTCCTTTTATCCCCCTCCCCTCCAAATCTTTACACCTTGTCCTCCACTCCCTTCCCATCTTTCCTTCATGCCACCTCTCCATCTATTTACACCTGTACCCCAGCACCTCTCCATCAATCCATACCTTTACACCTGTACCCTCCTTTACCTCTCTATCCACCCATCCCTTTACACCTGTACCCCCCCCCCCCCCACCTGTACCCCCATTCACTTCTCTATCCACCTATCCCTATACACCTGTACCCCCCCTCACCTATCCATCCACCCATTCCTTTACAGCTGTACCCCGCTCACCTCTCCATCCACCCATCCCTTTACAACTGTACCCCCCTCACCTCTCCGACCACCCATCCCTGTACACCTGTACCCCCCTTACCTCTCCATCCACCCATCCCTTTACAACTGTACCCCCTCACCTCTCCGACCACCCATCCCTTTACACCTGTACCCCCCCTCACCTCTCCGACCACCCATCCCTTTACACCTGTAGCCCCCCTCACCTCTCCATCCACTCATCCCTTTACACCTGTACTCCCTCGTCTTTCCATCCACCCATCCCTTTACACCTTTACTCCCGCACCTCTCCATCAACCCATCCCTTTACACCTGTACCCTCCTTTACCTCTCTATCCACCCATCCCTTTACACCCGTACCCCCCCCCCACGTCTCTATCCACTTATCCCTATACACCTGTACCCCCATTCACTTCTCTATCCACCTATCCCTATACACCTGTACCCCCCTCACCTCTCCATCCATCCCCTTACTCCTGTACCCCCTCACCTCTCCATCCATCCATTCCTTTACACCTGTACCCCTCCCCCCACCTCACCTCTCCATCCACTCATCCATTTACCCCTGTACCCTGTCACCTCTCTATCCACCTATGCCTTTACACCTGTACCCACTCACCTCTCCATCCACCCATCCCTTTACACCTGTACCCCCTCACCTCTCCATCCACCCATCCCTTTACACCTGTACCCCCCTGACCTCTCCATCCACCCATTCCTTTACACCTGTACCCCCTCACCTCTCCATCCACCCATTCCTTTACACCTGTACCCCCACTCACCTCTCCATCCACTCATCCATTTACACCTGTACCCCCTCACCTCTCAATCCACCCATCCCTTTACACCTGTACCCCCTCACCTCTCCATCCACCCATCCCTTTACACTTGTATCCCCCCTCACCTCTCCATCCACCCTTCCCTTTACACCTGTACCCCCTCACCTCTCCATCCAGTCATCCCTTTACACCTGTACCCCCTCACCTCTCCATCCACCCATCCCTTTACACCTGTACCCCCCACCTCTCTGTCCACTCATCCTTTTATACCTGTACCCCCTCACCTCTTCACCTCCCCATCCCTTTATAACCTGTACCCTCACCTCTCCATCCACCCATTCCTTTACACATATAAAGGGGTAGGAGGGGGTCCAATGATAATTTTATGGATAATGGATAATATAAAGGGGTAGGAGGGGTCCAATGATAATTTTAGGGATAATTAATGATATAAAGGGGTAGGAGGGGGGTCCAATGATAATTTTAGGGATAATGAATGCTATAAAGGGGTAGAAGGGGGGTCCAGGCCTAATATTGGGGTTAGGTATAGGACTCACCTAGGCTTCTGTTTAATACTGAGCTCATTCTCACAATATTCTGAATTCTGGTGAATATTCTTGTTTATATAATCTGATCGGACATAAGATGAGCACATCGGACAGATCGTTATCCTTCTCCGCATATCTCTGTGTGCAGACATCGCACGATCATTTATACGAATATATATACGATTATTTATATGAACATTTATACGATTATTTGTAAGTTATAACAAAGAAAACATAGTTTATAGTTAAATTTCCACCGATATCAGAATTGTTCACATTGCATAAATATCGGGAATTGTATTTAATTTGCAGGAGAATTATAATTAAATGTAAATTAGTAATTATTGGCTGTAAATAAATGCCATTTAATTGCCATCGTTGTTTTATTGGATGAGTTGGTATCTGCTGCTATTTTTGATCGATTTGTATAATAGGTGATCGGATATTTTAATATACATATCGTACATCGCTGGTTTGGTGCTTGCACCCCATTGCCCCCCTTTCGATAGGTACACATCTTGCGCCCCCAATCTGCCCCCGATATCGGATTTCTGCCCAGTCGGGGCTGATATTTCGTTACGATATGAATTGGTAATGCGATTGGATAATTAAGGCGGCGTGTATGTGGTCAGTCCGCTCGGCCCTGTAGTCTGTACTTCGCCACTGTCTCTGCCGGACACAGGCAGGCCGATCTGCGCACCAGGAGAATAGTTTACCTGTCAGATCGTGCAGGCTCTCGCAGTTCCACACCGGCTGAAGATCGAATATGGATTAATTATCGCACAGATTCGAAAGCGAATTATTCTGGTTGCTCCGTCAATTTTTAGAACATCGAAGTAACCATATTATAGTAAATATTGCGAATATTTGTGGTCCTATCCACTGATTATACACCGATGTCAGTAAGCAGACAATTCATTGGGGGATTGGGTTATCAGCTGGAAATCAGATCGATACAATGTATAAAAGATGTCTGAACATCGATAGAACATAGATCTGGCCATCACAATACAGGATGATTATAATTAGAAAACAAATCTAGAAATCCATTTATTTATGTATATAATGTGTAAGTAGACCAGGTCCATGTGGAATCCCAGACTGAAAGGATCACATGAATATACTGAACAATCAAAAGTATGTACGATATGATTGTAGACCCTTCACATATATCATACCCCATAAGGTGTATATAAAATGTGTAGTGTCTGGGGTGTATATACAACGTATAGTGTGTGTTGTGAGCTGACACTTTGTGTGTTGTACCCGAAGAGCTGACTGAAGAGTTGACTCTGTGTGTTGCACCTGAACTCAGGAGCTGACATTCTAAGGTTGTATACATATAGTTTAAACATAAGAGCTGACACTTTGGGGGATGGATAGGTTGGTTTCTCTGTACTGTGAGCCAAGAAGCTAACAGTTTGTAATTACAACTTGTAACATAAGCAGTGTTACCCGCAGAGCTGACACTTGTACACTGTACAGTGAGCAATCTGAGGCAAGGAACTGACACTTTAGTATTGATGGTAATGTGAGCAGAGGAGCTGACATTCTAGCTTTGCTGTGAATGGTTGATATTGTGACCCAATGAACTGACACTCTAGTATTGTTGTGGACGGTGTATTGTGATCCGAAGAACTAACTCTCTAATAATGCCGAGGAGTGGACTGATCTGCAACACCTGACACCTCTGTGTGTGGCCTCATCTACGATCAATCTCTCCAAACTATATTGTCACACTGCAAGGATCACACACATCCAATGCACATTGTTTTATATTGCTATATGTAATCTACTATCCGTATAATACCCCACACACATGGCCGATCACTGACATGTCATGCAATGTATATATTGCTGTGTAGAACGTGTGGATTGTACACTTATTTATCGCACGGCCATATGGGGATCGTAGATACTTTGATAGCACTTGTATATGTCACCTGTATTTGTCACCTATATCCGTGTTGGATGCGATACATCACAGCCGAGCTACCGGCAACACATGGGCTGATTGTACAAGATGTTACAATTTATTATGTGTGTGTTTCATCATCACCTACACACATCTATACATTATCCCGACAATTTGTCGTACCTGCACCCCGCCTGCCCAATGATTCCAATATAAAATGATAATATTGTTTACACCCCGTATTCTACATATAACGGTATATGGCCCATACTGTACACACCTATCAGTATATAATCCATACTGTACACACCTATCAGTATATAATTGTATATGTATAATATATTGTTGTACACACCCTAAATTATAAAAATCTACTTTACACACCTAACAGTATATAAACCATACTGTACATACCTATCCATAATAATTCACATTGTACACATTTATCAGTATACAATTTATGCTGTACTGAAATAGCAGTGTATATCCCAGTCTGTACACACCTATCCATATATAATCTATATTGTACACACCTATCAGTATATAATCCATACTGTACACACCTCTCCATATATAATCCATACTGTACACACCTATCCATATATAATCTATACTGTACACACCTATCAGTATATAATCCATAATGTACACACCTATCAGTATATAATCCATACTGTACACACCTCTCCATATATAATCCATACTGTACACACCTATCCATATATAATCCATACTGTACACACCTATCCATATATAATCCATGATGTACCCACCTATCAGTATATAATCCATACTGTACACACCTATCCATATATATTCCATAATGTACACACCTATCAGTATATAATTTATACTGTACACACCTATCAGTAAATAATCCATACTGTACACACCTCTCCATATATAATCTATATTGTACACTCCTATCCATATATAATCTATACTGTAGACACCTATCAGTATATAATTTATACTGTAGACACCTATCCATATATAATCCATACTGTACTGAAATAGCAGAGTAAACCTCACTGTGTATACATTTCATACTGAACTCAGGTAACAGGGTATATATTGTACACTTTCTAGTAGTGATGAAGAGCTTTATACCCCCATCCTGTACACTACAAATACCAGCGATCCCATACTATACACAGATAGCGATGTTTATACCCCATACTCTTACCTGGAATATATTCTACCATTGTATAAATCTGCGATGTGGCTGACTGTGTACAATGCGATCTAGAATACATTACAGATCGCACCCTGTGCATTATATGTCACCTATCTGCATGGCATTGCTGTATATTAGAGTATATGCTATTTCTGTTATTTGTATGGCTTTATAGTAGAGTATATGATATTTCTGTTATTTGTATGGCTTGTACCCCCCTTAACCCCTCTATACTTCCCTCTCCTACTCCCCCAATTCCTCCCTATATACCCCAGTACCTCTATAACCCCCTCATGTACCCCCCTAAACCTCTCTATACTTCCCTCCCCTACTCCCCCAATTCCTCCCTATATACCCCCAGTACCTCTATAACCCCCTCATGTACTCCCTGTACAGCCTCTCTAACACTTCCCCCATAGTCTCCCCACCATTCCTTAGATGCCCCCATTATTCACCCTTTAACCCCTCAGTACTCTCTCCACACTCTTCACTATGAAGTATTTTTGTTTCTCGCTTTACTCCCTCTCTAGTACTCTTTTTATAACCCCTAAATTTCCCCTTTGTCCCCTTTTTTGTCCACCTGCACCCCATCTGTTGCCTTACTCCTCTGTACCCCCTATAATTCTCACCTTTACCTCAGATATGCCCCCACATATTTCAGTATACCCTCTGTAACCCCCCCCCCAGTTTTACTTTCTTACCCCCCTTGTACTCCTGCAATCCTCAAACGCTCCATTTATACCCCTCAGTACTCAATCACCCCAGCGGCCCCCCTATAACCCCCAAACACCCCCTAATACCCGGAATGTTACCTCACCTAGTACCTAACTCATAAACAATTTAACCAATACCACCAATGATCTCTCTATACCCCTTATTCTCTCTGTACCCCATTCTTCCTGTACCCCTAGTACCCGTATTACCCTATTTATACCCCTAATATTCTTCCTATACCCCCAATACCTCATATTAGCCACGCTATACCCCCCAGTGTCCCCATTATCCTCTTTATAATCCAATGATCTCTCTCTCGTTCAATATCCCTTATTACCCTTTTATACACCCCAACGTTTTCTTTTTCCCCTAAATATCCCCATTACACTATTTATACGCCCAATGCTCTCTGTACACCCCATTACCCCAATCTTTATCATACCCTATATATATATATATATATATATATATATATATATATATTAGTGTACCCCCTTTTATCCCATATTACTCTCCCTAAATCCCCAATGCTGTGCCCTCATCTCATTTCTTTATTTGCCCCAGAGAGGGTAATTTCCACCCGATTTGGGTGTCACAGGTACAGTAATCAGGGCACCTGGAGATCAATTATTTTAACAACCCCCCATTTCCCCAGGTCATTGGCAGTGGGTGCTGAAGGATGAAATTATTTCTCCTTGAGGGGTCAGCAGGTAATACCCCCCCAGGGTGTAG
>NC_092866.1:66315364-66321175 GCF_032062135.1 Pyxicephalus adspersus | reverse complement strand
GCCCCCCCCTTCCATGCCCCCCCAATCTCTATTTTCCCCGATGCCCCCATTCTCTGCCACTCTCCCTTCTCTCAGCCCCCCTCCTCTCAGTGGCTGCAGTTCCTCAGCCGTCCTCATGGAGGCGCCAGAGCGCGTTGCTCCGCGCTTTATCTTCCCAGGCAGAAGCTGCAGGATAAAGTTGAGCAGAAACTTTCATCTCACACCCCAACTTGTCATGATAATAAAAGCAAAGTGCACTTCTCTTCCTTCCTGCTCCGGGCTCCTGGAATGGGGCTGCACTGACCCGGATTGTGCTGTGTGCTGTGTGCCCGGTGTCTGCACTGCTGGGCATGCAAAGTGACCTTCCAGGAATGCTTAACCCATAAATTGGAGGAGAGAGGCGGACAATAATCTGTGTGCGGGGAGCAGAGTAAGTCATCTCCTCCATCTGATACAATGTCACATTCTGCTTCCTCCCTGGCTGCATTGATTGCTATCGATCTGCTATCGGTTCTGCTGCTGTAAGGTAAATCTTCCCAAATCTTTCTGCTCATGTTTTGTCTGCTGCCATTTCCTGCCATGTACAAGCTGTATGGATTGTGTATCGTGTGTGCATCGTGTGTGCATTGTGTGTGCATTGTGTGTGCATCGTGTGTGCATCGTGTGTGCATTGTGTGGGAGATGGGCTAAGAATTGTTGGGGGCAAAAAGGTGAGCCATTGGGTAACCAGCCAGGTGAATGACCCCCATGTACCCCCCTTCCTTCTAATGGGGGATTCCTTTTAGAGGGGCTATAGATCAGACGTGGTAATATTAATATTTGTGTTCAGTAGATATGTGTCTATTCCAGAACAGATAGTCTATGTATATATATGTAATACATGACTATATATGTGACTCTGGCCAGGTGAATGACCATCAGTTACCCCACTAACCCCTGTAATGGGGGCATTTATTCTGGAAGGGCTATAGATCAGACGTAATAATAATATCTGTGTTTATTCCAGAACAGTCTATGTATATAGGAGACACCCACCAGGTGATACATCCCTGTATATTGACACTGGTCAGGTGGATGACCCCCAGACATCTCCTTAAACATCTGGTGGGCAATATATTCCGGCAAGGGTTATAGATCAGACGGGGTATTGTTATTTGTATTTCATAGATCAGTGCCTATTCCAGATATCATGTGTGTGTATATGTGACACCGACCAGGTGATTCATCACTGTATATGTGTAGAAGCAGCCAGGTGAAGGTCCCCCAGGTGCCTTGTTGTTATTAGAAGGTGGTGAAGGAACAATTTTGTAAAATGTTTGGGTCAGACATAATCCTCATTGTCATATTATTTGTATTTGGAGCAGATTTGTGCCTTTTTCTGTAAAGATAATATATATGTGACAGCGGCCAGGTGATACTTCCCTGTATGTGTATAGGAGCAGCCAGGTGAATGACCCCCAGATACCTCGTCATCCTCTAATGACAGAATAGATTTTAAAGAGGTTTCAGCTTTTCCTCCTGGTTGTAATATATTTGTATCTGGCAGCAGATTTGTTGCTATTCCAGTCCAGATATTTGACATGTATATATGTGACACCAGGCTAGTGAATAAGCCCCAGGCACTTTGTTGTCACCTTGTTATTGGAGGGCGGTGACGGTTATTTTTGTAAAGTTTGTTATCCCCATTGTAATAATATTCACATTTATTAGCAGATTTGTGCCGTTTATTGAAAAGCAATTCTATACGTGACATTTTGCATTTCTGTCTTTTGTAAAATTCTACACAGCCCACACGACGATCGTCTACCATCAGTGTCTGGCGATTGCTGCATGCCATTAGAGGACTATGCGTCACCCAACAATGGGGCGTTCAGGCTGGGTGGGTGTAGGGGGGTCTTGTCTGATTTTTGGGACATTTCTCAGGTTTTCTGAGGACAATAGAGACACGGCGGAGCTGTGAGTGTGTGCGGAGGGAGGCCTGAGCTGTGTAGATTAATCTTCGCCTTGGGGAGTTTCCTAAATACAGACCTGACAGTCTCTGCTAGATAAAAGGCCACCGTGTCCTGTCCTGTATCGATAGCGCGTGTATTGTGCCTCGCCAACCGGCCCTCGTGGCTTCCAATCCTCCTGTATGATTTATTATTTATCACTTTTTATTATTAGCATTCTGTTTGCCCCCCCCCCCTGGAAAATACTTTCACTTTTATTTTTGGACCCCCTTCCCCTAGAGTATTGCACAATTGCACCGAGTTTATTTGTGGTTAATTGTCCTCCAGGATAAAAAAAGAGAACATTTTTTTTAAGGTTTTTCATTACTGTCAGAGAGAATTTAATGTGCGGAGTTGAATATTGCAGAGCCTCAAGTTAAGGCAGCCGAGCCCCTAGAAAGTGCTGACGGATTGCTTGTCGATTTCAATAATTGTTCTGGAGTTTGCGGGGCGTCAGGCCCCAGATCAGACGTGAGACGAAGGCGACCGGCTTTTGCCGTCTTCTTAGGTCGGGAGGTATTCTTGTGTGAAGCGAGGACGGGTTGTCAGTAAAACAATCTGTTGGCCCGGGCCTGTGCAGGGTGAAGTTGATCCCCTCGTGGTATTTTGTTTTCAACAGTTGCTGTACTAGAAGTTCCCTCATAAGGTAAGGTGGCACGGCCTCTCCAAGGGGCTTTAAAATGCCATATTTAAAATTAGCCTGCCAATTCAGCAGATTGTATCCATTGCTAAACTGGGCTATACTTGTGTGTGTCCCCTTTCAATAGGCTCTATTCAGAATTAGCCTGTTCAACGGCTTCCACTGCGCAGTCAAATTTAGAATAGACATTGCAGGGACCAACACAAAGATGCTTTTTTGTTAGATGGGTGGGGGGAAGAAAAAAAAAAAGAAATCAAATAACTCGGGCAAAAAAAAACGTCCTCTGTCCGCAGATGTAATCTCGGTTTATTTCTGGCACGTGTAAATAAGACGGCAAATTTAGCTGTTTGTTGAGGCCTTTGTGATCCAAATGATAATGTTGTTATTTTTCTGATGAGTTGTCGCAATATTATTTCACTGCTGAGTCTGAGTGCGAATCGTCAGAATATTATTTTTCTGGTGAGTCTTAGCACTGTCAGAATATTTTTTTTGGTGAGTCTGGTTTTTGTTTCTCTCGCTGTTTTTCTTTAGTAGCCGGCTGAGTTTTTTAGGAGTGGCAGAAGTTTGTAATTTGTGGGTTTAGTGATGGAAGTGGCCCGTCTGGATGAAGACGAGAGACACTTGAGATGTGTCAAAGCCTCCTGTTAATAAACGCAAAGCATTTTGTGATCCATCTTCAGGGGGAAATCTGCGGCAATTCTCAGCTCTGCAGGAAAACCTTTTAGGATCAGCTGAGCACAAAGGACTTTACATTCTAGGTATGTCACTTTCTCTATATGCCACCGGCCTCTGCTGGCTTTAATGTACCTCCTAAAGAGATCGCCAGTTTGTGCGCTTCATTAACTGTTCCCCCAACCCTCAGGCACATGGCAGGGAAGCGGGGAATGTGTTAAAAATATTGCAAATAAAGCCACGGGGTCAATGGCTTCTTAAGGTTTGCCGTAGACCTGTCACCTTCACTGAAGCGCTGCTTGTTTTATCGTTATGCAGGGAATAGAGAATCATCTCAGAGCATCCTCTGGAAAGGACACAAGTGTCTAGATTAGGGGAATGTTATTTCAGCAGAGCACAAGTACCTCGTTAGAATGTCAGCTCTTATGCTCAGGCCCCTTGTTATTCATGTTGTGTTCATTGTACCATTCATCCAGACGTTACACTGCTAGCAATGTGCAAATTATTCATTTTATTCACCGTGAGAAAAAAATACCCTTTTACTGTAAATGAGTAAAAAGTGTCGGAGATGTTGGTTGTCGTATTGTGCTGAATTACGAGCATTTGTGAATTTGTGGGTAATGCGAGTTGTGTGTGTTAGTGGCGGCACGCGTTGCCTCATTATACCCGGGTAGGGTGTACTGTGCGGTGTCTGGGCAGGGAAAAGGTTAACAAGTGTCGACATTTAAATTTCTTTTATATTTACAGCTCTGATTGCAGGTATTTTATTGCATCTCCTGCAACAGAAATCGCAGGCTTTGTATGGGTTCAGCACACCCTGCCAGGGTCCATGACGCAGGGCAGTGGGCGCAGGGTGGGCCGTGTGGGGTTGCTGTGTTAGTGGGCCAGAAATAAACATTTTCATTGTGTCAGATGCTAAAAAAACTGAAGAACAAATGAGCTTTGTATGAATAAGAAAATATATTTTCACAGGAAATTCGGAAACGTTTCAAAGCTAACCTGTTACTGCTCAAAATGCAAAATATTTATTATATATATTAGATTATAGATAAGCAAAATGTGCTTTTGTTTTATACAGTTATATATTAGAGATTGTATCACTGTGTATTGGAGGATGTTACAACATGTTGGGGGTTATAATAAAAGACAAACAGAAACAGCGATATAATATAAATCGATAATACATTGATATCTCACACATTTTTAAATCTTCTATAGACGGAGATTAGAATTACACATTTTTGTGCAAGAACTGAATGTAAATGTTTCTGTATACAATGTGCTTTGTGTTTCCACCCTGCGTATATGAGCTACGTGCCCTCTCCAGACAGTAATCGACGTGTTAATTTTCTGCTTTCACGCGGCCTTCGTGTTTTGCCGGCTGATAGGTGTAATGTCCGTGTATAATGTGCTCTGACCTGTACATTTACCTGATCTGTCTGTATGGAGGACAAACTGATTTACTGTCTATGTATACGAGCTGTGTAGGAAAAGTATACTTGTGGAGAAAATGAAGTGCTCTGAAAGCGATATGTAAAGGATATAGACGAGGAACTGAATAACGAGGAGGCGTCAGGCTGAATAGGAATGAAGAAATTGTGTTGTGAGAGCAGAAAAAAAATGGATAAATGGTTGGAGGAATGGAGGAAAATGTACGATGAGTACAGACAATGCTACATGATGAGTAAAAGTCATGGCATGATGATAGAAAGCGAGAGGTGAGATGACAGATGACTGATGGAATGATGGCAGGGAGGGGATGATGGATGGAAAGATGAGATGATTGATAACATGATGGGATCTTCATGGGAAAGGATAGATATTTACAAGAATATTGGCAGGATGTATATTAGGTAGAAAGGATTGAGGAGGAAATGATAGATGACAGAATATGATGATTCAGATATGGTTGACCGAATGGGTTGGTGGCAAAAGGAAGATGATGGCAGAAAACAGACGATAGAGGACAGAATGGATAGAATGGGATGGGGTAAAATAGGGGTGATAGTCGTAAGCAGATTATAGATGACAGGATGGGGTGATGGCATGTGAGGGATGATGGCCGGGAGGAGACGATAGTTGACAGAAAGGGAAATATAGAAAAGGCAAATGGAAAATAGCAGACGGGAGACAAGGAAAGAGAATGGGATGATGGAAAGAAGGAAAATAAGGATAATAGTATTGGAAAATATAATTGAGAGGATGATGATGGCAGAATCAGGGGCGATAGATGATAAAATGTGATGATGGCAAAGAAAGGATGATGGATAGCATGATGGATCTTGTTGAGAGTATGATAAATGACAGAATAAAATATATAAGGCTGAAAAATGTCTGTCAGTAAGGAAGAGGAGAGCATAGGTAGAAGCTAAGAAAATGTACGAGACAGTGGAGGGAAGAATATAATAATGGTGGCCTACTGAGAAAATATGGAGAGAGCAAGGAAATGGTGAAGAAAGAGGCTGTGCACTGCATAAAGAAGAGGATGAATGTGCGGTGCCAATCATTTATCATGAGGATGGTGGGGACCCC
>NC_092866.1:66312572-66314767 GCF_032062135.1 Pyxicephalus adspersus | reverse complement strand
AATGATGGGTGTGATGATGCATGTGAGCAAGCAATGATGAGGAAAGAGGGGTGGAATGATGGATGTGAGGGAAAAGCTGAAGGTGCTGTTTGGGGAAGCTAGGTGTGTATGAGCAGTGTCAGGTAAGTGCCAATCTGTACTTTGAGGACATTTATCCAGAACTTGTAGGTTCTGATATGCAGAGACTGACAGCTTCCGCCAGGTGCTTGGCACACGGGTATTTTTAGTATCATGGCCAGAATGCAGAATGATGGAATGACTGCCAATCAAATAAGACGTGTCAATGTGGAAATTCCTTTGGTTTTCTTGAATTGGTGATTATGATTGTGCTATGTATGAAGTCTTGCAGTAGTGATAGGTGCAGACAGATTCGGGGCTCCCCCATCATCTGCACCCCATCCTGTGTGATCTTCTGTATCACAGATGGCTTTGCTCTGAGCGGCTCGTCGGAGTTATCTGAAGCTTTTACGGCTCTTGTAGAAGTTTATTAGACGTTTATAAGAAAAAAAAAGCGTAGATCACCAACAGCGCTGCACCCTGAGGCCACCACCGGCTGCCTGCAAAAACTATTAGACCTTGTTAATAAAAAGCTACGTATTGTCTGTGCATGTTGTCACCGGCGACAGCGTGCGTGCAGTTAATAACTGCCATGTTTTATTCACCTTATACAATATATACAGAATTTTATAAATCATGAGTGATCGGACTAAATGTATTTCTTTTTATCGTTATTCAATTTAAACTGTTAGTGATCACAGAAAAAAAACAATCATTAAACCAGTCACAGCAATAAAGGGAAATAATGAAATGGTCCTGAAAGAACCCTGCCATGTCTTCCTTTTGGGGTAAATTCTTCATATCATCTGTTGCCCCCTTTAGCATCAATTATTTTCTCATAGAGTAGAGATGTGTGTTCTTCTTCCAGGTCCTGTACATTCTATGATTGTCTATCCTGATCTGCAAGTCTCCGATCCTCCTATAGTGAATGGTCAGGAAATTGTGATGAGTGGACCTTTATGGTTCCGATCATTCTTGTAGAAAATTCTATGTACATCTTTCTGGTTTATTATTGCTATTTATTTTACAATATTTAAAGATAATGATTAGTTTTCTTGCCATACATTTTAACTGAGCCTCCAAAGTTCCTAAAGAGTAAGGCCCACCACCATGCTTCACAGTAAAGATGGGGTGCTTCTTTTCATGGGCCTTTTTGACTCCATTTGTGTACATAAAAGTACATTTTAGTTTCATGACACCAAATTATTTTTTCTTTTTTGCAGCTTTCCTAGGTGATGTTTGGTGAATTATATGTTGGTGCAGTAAAAACAGCTAATATTTTAAAAAATCCTTCCAGGAGTGTGTGTATGAGTATATAATATATCTATAAAATGTACGTACATTTGGTTTCACTATACGGGGAACTCGAGCCAGGCTGAACAATGATGTTTTTAGACTCGTCACTAAATCTAAACAGATCAGGATGAATTGTTTGCTCACAGCTGTGCAGGAATTGATGTGATCTGTCAGCTCAGACACTCCAATCTGTGAATTATTGAGAGGAGACAAATCACTTCCTATAATGAACATATACATTGTATTTACCGCCAGTCAGGAACAAAGCCCCAAACTGTCAGTTAAATCAGAACGATATGACCTCCGCCTCTCACCGCCGACCCTGTGACAGGAGAATATCGACTCTCAAACGCTCCGCCATATCTCCTGCGCTGGGGCAGACAGGTCTTTTATATACATTATGCAATAGAAGACACCTAGATTCCTATAGTCTGCCTCGCCTGTCTCTGATGTGCTATTTACTGTATACTTCAAAGTCATTGATTGATTGAATCAGGAAATATCATTTATAATAGATGAGCTCGGCACTATTGTACTCTTTTCATATGCAGCTGCTGTGTTTATACATATGTGTGTGTCTGTATACTTCTATATGTCATATTGTACATGGAGTCCATTGTGTGATCGGCAATACACCGCTCCTGCTATAGAGCTGCAAATTCATATAATAATCTAATATAAATCTTTTATAATAAATTGTCTTAGTGACCACAGAAATTCACAGCTCATATCTGTCCATCCCTCCAATCGCACATTCCCTGTCCGTCTATTGGACCCTGATCACTCCTCAGATCCATTGTGTCCCTCTATTGGACCGTCATCCCTCCACAGATCTATTCTGT
>NC_092866.1:66307282-66312327 GCF_032062135.1 Pyxicephalus adspersus | reverse complement strand
CCTCCTCAGATCTATTCTGTCCCTTTATTGGACCCTGATCACTCCTCAGATCCATTGTGTCCCTCTATTGGACCCTAATCCCTTCACAGATCCCTCTGTTCTTCAATTGAACCCTGATCACTCCAAAGATCCACTCTGTCCTTCTATTGGACCTTGATCCCTCCACAGATCCCTCTATCCCTCTATTGGACCTTGGTCCCTTGACAGATCCCTCTGTCCTTCTATTGGACCCTGATACCTCCTCAGATCCATTCTATCCCTCTATTGCACCTAGATTCCTCCACAGATCCCTCTATTGGACCTTGGTCCCTTGACAGATCCCTCTGTTCTTCTATTGGACCCTGATCCCTGCACAGATCCCTTTATTGGATCTTAATTCCTGGTACTGTATAGAAAGTTCTGTTGTAGATGACAGCAGGGACTTGTAGATGTAGACTGTGATCAGTTTGACAATCTGGGTGTTCTTGATTGGACAGAACCCAAATCCAGATGTTCTCTCAATGTTATCTGAATCTGCTAGAGGTGTATTTTCAGAACTCGCAGAAAATAGTTTGTAGTGTGGCGGGTTGTGTGCCAGGGATACTCCATATACATTTCCTTCCATGTTATCTTCTATCAATATATAAATTGATCCTTTCTGATCCTATTAGAAATATGTCACCTCCCATCTCACCATAATAATCAGATCCATTTCACGATTATATTTAACAGGGAGTGGAATTATTGTCTGAGATGGATCTTCAATGTCTCCAGATTATTCCCAAGGTTATCGTGATGTGTAAATTATGAAGATTCATTATTTTTATATTTTTTTTTGATGGTGTTTGTTCACTTTTTGCCAATTGTCTGTCAGGGAATCCTGTGGGCTGTCGGTGTGTGTGAATAGGTGTACATTGGCATCTCTCCTGGTTCAGTGGCGGCTCCGGGTTCTATCAGTGACGGGTTCTATCAGTGACGGGTTCTGTGCCTTGTTCTAGGTGGACATAAAAATAAAAGATTTCAGATGTTGTTGTTGAGGCCTCCACAGTCCTCCAACCCCAATACATCAGCTGCTGGGTTTTGAAGTGAAACATTCTGTCAGTTGTGTGTCTGTGTGAGGCTTCTATCAGGCACAGACAGGTACCGGCTCTGATAAACAGCAGATAACTGTCCGCTCAAGTATTTGCAGATGGGAGTACCTGCATTCTTCAGCAGCCGCACAGGAAGACACAAGATGCATCCACCCCACTGCTCATCGCTCCACCACAATCTGATATGGGGCAAAATTCCACCATTTACCCGCTGAGGCTCTCTGCTGCCAATCTCTCCCAGAGCCTGCGCCTTCCCAGAGTGCTCTGCACTGAGGTATTATGGTTTCCTGACTGGTGATAAGAGGTATTACCATCCTGCTGTACCATCAGATTACAGAAATATACAATCCAACACCTAAACTGCCACATACACGGGTTTGCTGAGGCTGCGGACATCACAAGCAAGATGGCGACTCCCAGCGGAAGTTTCGGGTATTTTAGAAGTCCACACAAAGAAAGATTTTACAGTTTACGCCTTAAAATATAATTATTCTCAGGGGAACATTAATATTCTGGTGACAGGGTCTCTTTAATATGACCAGTAGTGGAAAGTATTATCAGGGATCTATGTTCTGAGGAAAACTAATACATTATTGTAAGAGTTAAACCAAAAATATTGCTTACAAAAAATCTAAATCAGAAAAAATAAATGCAATGACAGGTTCACTTTAATAAAAAGTATCCCCAACCATAGAGAATAACTTCTGGCAACCAATCAGAAATGATTATTTATGGATATGGCTTTGAATTGGCTTCCCTGCCTTTGTGTGATTGTCAGAAAGTCGTCAGAATGGAGAATGATAACCAATTTATGATCTGTTATGTGCGGCATATTGAGAAGGAAGCTGTGCAGATCTTAGGTGTTATGCAGGGGCCCTCAGGTGTTACGCAGGGGCCCCGCTCTTCTTGGGTTGCTGTGCAGCTCTTGGTTCCCCTTGCAGACTTTTCATGTATAGAACTTGTAGAGGCTTATCGCGGCTGCTGTGATACAACTTTCCAGGCTCTCGGGGAATTCCTTTCTGTCCGATCTCAGGTTACGTTATAGCAAATCTCTCCTGGTCCATAATATTCCCTGGTCACGCCAGCTGGGCCAGCCATTCCTGGTTCGGATAAGTCGAATTGGCCTTGGGATGGCGGGGGGCCATTACCTAAAGATGGCAGGCCAGGGCTTCCCGCACGCCTGGGGTTTCCATGTCATCTCCCTAAACAAGGTGAAGAATTGGCTGAGGGATTCGAGGAGCTGGCACTCCGTCACACCTATATAAAAGTACAGAATCCTCCTCCTTTCCTTAAAGGATTTTCACTCCTTTGCAAGTGGCGGGATATTTCAGCTCTTGTTACACTCATACTTGGCTCTGGTTGGTTTGTCCGCCCAGTGCTCACCTCTCCAGACGGCTGGCCCAGCTCCTCACATCATAACCCAGCCCTGGAAACCTTTATGATGAGCTGCTGTGTCACTTTTATATCATTCCACCCTGCAAATCGGGGTCACTGATTACCAACATCACCTTTATCACAATGTCAGCTCCCCGCCTGCAAGATGTTTGACACCGGAAATAAACAATCTATGTAATGCAAAACAATGAATTTCTTCCCTTTTAAATAAACCAATGAAAGTGTTTTTTTGCTGAGCCTCTCAGATATTCAGGTTCTGTTCTCTCTGCCTCCTATTGGTTACATTGTCTGTGAGGACTACAACACCCCCCCCTATTGTATGGAGATGTGGAAAGGGAAGGTGTTCTGTAATCCTGCCCTGGGGTGATAATACTTCCCACACATAGATACAGTTCTAGGAAGTTCTCATTGTCTCTCTAGTACTGGATGTATGTTACTGGCAGGATCACCAGGGGTGTTTTGGGGTTTACTTACACTTCATGATGCAGAAACAGTTCTGGTAAATGATGGTTTCCCAATTCAATTCATTTTTGCAGCGTTCATAGAATTGGTAACACGACTACTTGCATGGACATTGAACCTTTCTTCCTTTTATTGTTTGGGAAGTCTGTGATTGGCCTTGTTGATTGTTTACGCTCCCTGTAATTGGTCGTTGAGTGGTTCCTCGGGGGCGTTTTCCTCAGAGGATATACACAGCAGCTGGACACGATAGGAGAGCAGGGAAGGGTTAATGCTGGGACTTGTTGTGTGCAGGGTGGCAGGCGGAGGAGACACGCGTGTCACATCTGTCACATTAGGGTCCTGTCAGTGACGCTGAGCGTTAAGTGAGACTGCGGGGCCCGAGATTCATGTTCCATTAATTTTTACCACTTCTCTTCCTTTTGCCTTTCGCAGCCTTGATGCTGCAACATCAAAGGTTTCCTGACAGGGTGGTTGTAGGTTAGTAGCGCCGATGTCTGCTGCAATTTTGAAGAATGGGATGAAATATGGATGATGAGAATTAATGGAAGACGCGGGACGAGAAGCGTAAAACGGGAATATTACAGTAAGCGGCAAAAAGTGCAAAATGGATCCTTTTCACCTCTTCTTATGGAAAGCAATTTTTATTATTACTGTTAATTTCCTTTCTACATCTATTATGTGCGAGGAGTCCGGCCACCGATCATGGCAGAAGGACATTGTAAGCAAATGAGAGGAAGGAAACGTCGAGCAGCGGAATAAAAGTGCTTAGCGTGGACATTATCCGTGTGAGTTATGGTTACAGGTGTGGACAATGGCGCCTATTCTCTACTTCCATTACAGAGGGCCTATGGAGGGTCAGCCAAAAACGGCCATACAGCTAAATAAAGATTTATTAATAATACTGGTATATATATATATAGCGCCAACATATTGTGCGGCGGGGTACAAAACACAGATAAGAACAGATAAGATTTATTTGTATATGGCTGTGACGGTTAAAGATCCTCAAATATATGGCTGTGTCACAAAGCCTTCAGGTGATTATGGGTACACATTGCCTGACCTGCCCCAAACTCTTCACCCCCATTAGAAACTACCGATTGAAGCTGATTAACACACCACCGGATGCTTCATAACAATGTGTTGTGATCTCCCAATGGCTTTGTTACATGTTGAATGGCACAATTCTAAAGAGGAACTCCGTCTATATTACCGAGGGGGTGGGGGAGGGTTACAATCCCTGGCAGGTGTTTTTTGCTGTCTTTGCATTCAGAATAAAATATAATAGTATAATAAAATATAATAATAGCGCCCTGATGAAGGGCCGTGTGATCCCCCGGGAGGTGTCGTAACCCTGACTAATGCAATAGATGCTCTTGGACTCCAGAATCATTAGTGAGGTGCTCCGACTTCTCCTGCACCCCTCGTTTTGATGGTGGTGGTTTTTGTTCCTGAGATTTACATCTTGTCACAGGACAGGAAATGATGAAAAACCTTCAAAATACAACAGTGACAATGGTCAGAATGTGACTACGTGGGCCTTTTCATCAATTCATCTAGAACTGAAGTGTTTGCTGATGGTCCACTTAAACCTCTCCTTAGTATAAAACCTCCCCCCCCCCACCACATACATAACGAAGGGCCCCGGGTGGTGTGAAATACCATATAACCGAGGGCCCCGAGTGGTGTGAAATACCAAATAACCGAGGGGCCCGGGTGGTGTGTAATACCAAATAAGCAAGGGCCCTAGGCGATGTGTAATACCAAATAACCTAGGGGCCCGGGCATTGTGTAATACCAAATAACCGAAGGCCCCAGGCGGTGTGTAATACCAAATAACCAAGGGCCCAGGGCGGTGTGTAATACCAAATAACCTAGGGGCCCGGGCAGTGTGTAATACAAAATAACCGAAGGCCCCAGGCGGTGTGTAATACCAAATAACCAAGGGCCCAGGGCGGTGTGTAATACCAAATAACCTAGGGGCCCGGGCATTGTGTAATACCAAATAACCGAGGGCCCCAGGCGATGTGTAATACCAAATAACCGAGGGCCCCGGGCGGTGTGTAATACCAAATAACCGAGGGGCCCGGGCGGTGTGTAATACCAAATAACCGAGGG
>NC_092866.1:66306250-66307128 GCF_032062135.1 Pyxicephalus adspersus | reverse complement strand
GCGGTGTGTAATACCAAATAACCGAGGGGCCCCGGGCGGTGTGTAATACGTTATATGGATGGATGTTTATTGTGCACAACAACTGGATGCTGTTAATATTTATAAATGATCTTATTAATCTGATATTTATTAGAAACAAATTTATACAACATTCATTCCGCCTAATGATCTTGAAACGTCAAGAAGATAAAGACATAAAAAGTAACGAAATATTAGACATCAGACCAAACCGACCAATAGCCTGGATATACCCCAATTCCTCTTTATTATGGGGGTGATAACACCAGGACGGCTCTCTGTCCTCCATGGTGCAGATGGACAAAGATTTTATATGGGGATTATATAGGAGAGAAGATTCATCCCGAAGGAGCCCACAATTTACCCCCCCCCCCCCCCCGTACTGCTATGTAGCCCCCTATTGCACCAGCAGACAACCTGGGAGATGAAAGATTCCTCCATCTGGGTGCAGAGTCACATGATGGAGATTTGAGCACTTAGATGGCTACACAGCAGAAACTATTTCATTATTACATCCCGTGATCAGGGAACCCCCATGATGGGGCATGATGGGGGGGTGCAATTCCTCTGTTAACCCTTCTGTAAATTCTGTCTGAAATCTCAGCAGAAAGAGAATTCATTATAGGAACGTCAGCAAAGTGTCCATCCTGATACCCGTCCTGTGAATAGATCTGCCCCACCAGCATAGAGCACTGGAGTGTATGTGCTGGAAGGAGCGTTTTCACTGAGCAAAATCATTTTATAAAAATCAGTTATAAAATCGCTTATGGGGAAGTACCGGACTACAGATAAAAAGCTCTGACACTTCTATTAGGATTTAGAAGAAATCATCATATAGTCAGCTTTTAGCAGCCCCCCCC
>NC_092866.1:66302833-66304454 GCF_032062135.1 Pyxicephalus adspersus | reverse complement strand
GGTAATATGTGTCTGTGTGTGTATATCGGGTAATATGTGTCTGTGTGTATCCGTGTGTGTGTGTGTATATCGGGTAATATGTGTCTGTGTGTGTATATCGGGTAATATGTGTCTGTGTGTTAGTGTGGGATTAGTCAGTGCGAGGATTCTTACAGTTGCATAGGTGGCACATAGAAGCAAAGCACACACTCGTAGTGCCAGTACCCTGGCCACTCACAAGCAGATGCAATGCATTGCTGAGGATCAGTAAGTGCCAATCACAGGCAGTGGGGGGATTGTATTGGAATAAAGAATGTTTAACTGGGAATCCTTCTTGTGGTATACTTACTCCTGCACTCTGTGTGTTACACACCATGACCCCTGCATTCTGTGTATTACACGCCCTGACCCCTGCACACTGTGTGTTACACACCCTGATCCCTGCACTTTGTGTGTTACACACCATGACCCCTGCATTCTGTGTGTTACACGCCCTGACCCCTGCACACTCTGTGTTACACACCCTGACCCCTGCACACTGTGTGTTACACACCCTGACACCTGCACACTGTGTGTTACACACCATGACCCCTGCACACTGTGTGTTACACACCCTGAGCCCTGCACTCTGTGTGTTACACGCCTTGACCCTTGCACACTGTGTGTTACACACACTGACCCCTGCACACTGTGTGTTACACACCCTGGGCCCTGCACTCTGTGTGTTACACGCCCTGACCCCTGCACACTGTGTGTTACACACCCTGGGGCCCTGCACACTGTGTGTTACACACCCTGACCCCTGCACACTGTGTGTTACCATGACCCCTGCATTCTGTGTATTACACGCCCTGACCCCTGCACTCTGTGTGTTACACGCCCTGACCCCTGCACACTGTGTGTTACCATGACCCCTGCACACTGTGTGTTACACACCCTGGGCCCTGCACACTGTGTGTTACACGCCCTGACCCCTGCACACTGTGTGTTACCATGACCCCTGCACACTGTGTTACACACCCTTACCCCTGCACATTGTAAAGTGTTGGGAGATTTGTAGAGAATCTGAAGGAATCTGTGTGTGTGGAATCTGGAATGTAACAGATAATCTTTTTATTCCCCCTTTATATTTCTATATGGGAATTCTTCTGATACAGAATTTAATGTCTCTTTATGCTGTATGGCACGATATCTGTGTCACATGGCAACACTTTATGGAGAGCCTGGAATTATTTTTATTTAATATTTAGCATAGATTCAAAAAATAAATAGGTCTATCAGCCTCCATAGCTGAAGCCATTACATTATTTATAATCCAACTCCCTGCATACCTTTCTATGGCTCTTCCTGACATAGAACCCGCATGGCCACCATCCAGGAAGGAAGTGCAATAAATATAAATTGTTGTAATTACAGCAGCAAGAGGGGAATCTGCAGGCCCAACTTATAAATAAAGTTTATGTCCCCATCCCTAACATCAATTTATGGCTGATACTACCCATCAGTAGATTTGTCTCTGCCCCTCCTACAATGACTGATTGGTCTCTGCCCCTCCCACAATGACTGATTGGTCTCTGCCCCTCCCACAATGGCTGGTCTCTGCCCCTCCCACAATGACTGATTGGTCTCTGCTCCTCCCACA
>NC_092866.1:66300557-66302464 GCF_032062135.1 Pyxicephalus adspersus | reverse complement strand
AAAAAAAATTCTATTTTGCTGTAAATAAAACTCAGCAGCCCCGAGCTATAGCCTAGGCAGGGATCACATGCTCTCAGGTGGTCACATGGGTCTTGGAGAGAGGCTTAGGGAGGCTCGAGGACCATTCAGTGCATCCTGCATATGATATACATATATATATATATAACCTCAGATCTCCTCTAGATTTCTTTAAAGCTTCCACAGTGGGTAGGTCCATGGTCACGGTAAGCGGGATAACACTGGGCATAATATTATCAATATTGCTGGATGATCATTATGTGGAGGACATCTCCAGAGAGGAGGTAAGTTTTGCAGCCAATATTGCTTATTTTATTCTATATTTTAACCTCTGCAGCGCCTTTAGAAAAGAATCGTCATGGGACCATTGGCTTCCAATGTAGAGGAGGATGACAATGACGGAGAGTCTGGGGATAAACATGTCCACCAATCCCTCCATGGAAATAAAGTCAGCCCTGTTAGTCAGATCTGGTGAGGCGGCACTTCCTGTGCTGTGGAAAGGTAGAATGGTCGCTTTGTGTGCGGTGGCACAATGGCCGATTCTAGCGTCGGAGAATGGGGGTCATTATGAAGGGGTAAAGGGGGAACTGACTGCTTTCTTTCACACAGCCCATCACACCTGCCTCGCTGGCAGCCTAAACCAGTGAATGAACCATTTTATGACGAGCCGCACTCCCTGCCTGCGCTGAAATCAGCCCGCCGCTCCGGCCTCGTCTGATCAGGGGGTGACACCGGCTGTGCGATCTGTCTGATGCCAGCTGAAAGTGTTTGACACGGCGGCGCTGACAGCCTGCGAACGCAGGAAAATGTGCAAAGAAAAAAAAATCGCTGTCTTTGGGAAAAGTTTATGGAGAGTTTTCTCCCTTTTGTGTGCCGCTTCCCTATCATTCCCATGGCGGGGAATCGGATTCTTTGATTAAAGATTGCACGTTTCCTCAGCACACACATATTAAGACAATTCATTAACATGCAGATAGCGGCGGGCGATTGAAGTGCGCTCTGTCTTTTTACGCCGCGCTTGTCTCGGTCTAATGAGCTGCGCTTTAATGTTCCACGGGAAATATTGTTGTTACTTTTTAGAAGGAGCTTGTTTGTGAATCTCATTAAATGTCATTTCCGCCTTCAAACAGAATTGTCATTGTTACAAGCAGGATAAATAAAACTCTTTTCCCTTCCACACAAGTCGGTCTTTTTTAACCTCGCTGAAACAATGTAAATTAGACTTTGATTTGTGCAATTAGCGCAGCCATTAATCCCAGACCTTAACGACCGCACAGTCGGCGGAGGTCGCTCTCGTCAGCGGAGACACCGAGGCGGAGGAGGGTTTTCTGTCTTTTATTACGCCGTGTGTGATTGGTACAATTTGAGGATTCCTTCCCATGGCTGAGCTCACTGGGACTTGTAGTTCCACAGCTGTAAGGGAAAACGATGTCACAACGACGGGAATATGGCATCATGATATCGGAGGAATCGGGAAAACGCACAGCCATGGCAGGATTGTGCCTGGGATTATCGGGGACATTGTGTCACTTCATCATCCAACCCAAATTGGTGACAAATGAGGGGGGAGATCATTACAAAGGATGGGAGGGGGGTTAACTTTGAGCAGGCATCAAGACCGCGAGATGATCGCGCAGATTATGTGAAGTGCTAATCCTATATATACTCAGCTACAGTATATGGTGGTGCTATGTAAATCATTATTATTAATAATAATACAATGTCAGTGCGGCCGAGCTGTCTCTTCATTTCCCAGCAAGAATGAAGGGCGGAGGTACAATTGTGTCCTTCTCATTCCGGGCCCCCTCCAAGGATGGACATGACCTTTGTTATATCCTCTGACATGGGGGGTGTTACGCCCCCCCAGTGCACTTTGTGGAAAATGTCAG
>NC_092866.1:66293230-66299598 GCF_032062135.1 Pyxicephalus adspersus | reverse complement strand
TCACCTTCCGGAAGCTTTGTGATGAATAAAAATCTTTACGGGTTATGATGGTGTAAAGCAGAGGTAGGCAAACTCCGGACACCAACAGCACTTTCAAGCGGTCGAATCTCAAGGGGCATTTAGATGCCAAGCAGGCGCACAGAGACTACACCGCGGATGAGTGGAAGACTGAGGCTGCTCGCTTGCAGTCACGGTTGGAAAAAACCTCTACTTGGACACCTTGTTTCTTGTGGCCCCGTGTGTGTCTTCTTGACCTCCGGAAATAGTCTAGTAGTTCAAAAAGTTACCCGACCCCTGGTGTAAAGAAACACTCCACCTGAAACCGTCACGGAAGTAGCAGGGAAATCGTCCAATGAGGACCTTTGTTGTGGTTTTCCCTGAGTTTGGAGAGATTTGATCTCACTTCCTCTCCTGGTAAAACAACAACAGAAAGTGAGAAGAAATCTCTCCAAAGTGCTGGTTGGAGGTTCCCTTTCATTATGAATCCCTTTGTTCAGATTTCAGCTCCATTCGCAGATTTGCGTTCCCGGTCTCTGAGCGGATGGTTCTCAGCAGATGATAATTAGAGGCTGCGGCGTCTTCTCAGACATTGTCTTGTAACGATTGTTCGGAGAGAAGTGACAGTACATATGCACCAACTGACACCTCATATTGCTTGTCACGTCATTCTCTCACCCCCAAACTCCAGCAAAAGACGCCGATGTCAGTTGTGCGAGTCTTCAGCTGGGCGTCTTAACACCCCGAGGAAGAGAAAGACAGAAAACAACAAATCCCCTCTGTCGGCTCCACAAAGCCCGGCGCGGCTACTTTGCGTTCTTCTCCTCGGCAGGCGCCCAGCACGAGCCAGGCCACGAATGTTATTACAATGATGGATTTTTATGAAGTGCTTCTGTTTTTATTAAGGATAATGAAAACCGCGTGTTTGGCCTCTCCAACAAAACGAACGTGACCCCCGCCGTGACCCACCTGTTGTATGTTCACATAGCATAATACTAACCGTATGTGCGCGAGGTCTGGAATATCGCAGCGTGTCAGCACCAGGCAGCAGGAAAGGATCATTTGTCTCCAGCAGATGTAGAAAAGATCTGCAGCCCTTATCTGATAGAGGCATAAAATACAATTTATAGCGGTGTCACCCCGCTAATCTGCCCAGGGGAAGAACCCCACCCTGGGAATCTTCACTGCCAACTGTCAGCCAGGATTCCTGGGATAAATCAACCAATAATGCATTCATCACCCGCTATTAGATGCCCCAAACCCACAATAATGCCCTGTGAGGAGGCAACATTACCCACAATGCACCTTATACCCCCTCTATAGTAACTGTATGTGACATGGGACGGGGGGTTAGAGTGTCAGCTCCTCTGGTTCAGTGTTCTCTGTACAGCATTGCGGTATATGTCAGAGCTATATAAATGTATAATAATAGTGTGTGACTGTGGGGGGACATTAGAGTGTCAGCTCCTCTGTACAGAGACTGATGGGACTGGCTCAGTGATCTCTGTACAGCACTGCGGTATATGTCAGAGCTATATAAATGTATAATATTAGTGTGTGACTGTGGGAGGACATTAGAGTGTCAGCTCCTCTGTACAGAGACTGATGGGACTGGCTCAGTGTTCTCTATACACCACCACAGTATATGTCAGCAATACATTTAAGTGACTATAAATATTGTTGGGGATAGGTTCTCTTGTGTCATGTGACATGCCATTCTTTTCAAACATACAAACTCCATGCAGAAGTGTCCTGGATGAGATTTGAACCTGTGACCCCAGCAACGCCCAGAGTTGCCCCCCCACAGTGCCGGCCGTGTTGGGTTTATTGGTCATTTTTGTGGTATTTCCTGTGGTCGGTCACATAAAGCTCAGATTCTTGATGCCGGGATATCTGACAATAAATGGCCGTGGAAGCGGAATTGGTTTCCTAATAAAAATGTTAAACAAACATCTGACGTGATTTTGGCGATTTATTTTCTGCCGTCTACAAATAAATTTGTTAATCAAAAAGCAAATAAGGGAGCTGAGATTGCTGCCATTTCCCTATGTCCTTACGGGTGATTTGATAGTCAAATTCTGGTCAGATAATTCCATTGATAGGTGGAGAATGTTCAGAATGCGGAGGAGCCTCACCGGGCCGCCGGTAACCCCGTCCTTTCCGGATCACCTCATTCTATTCTGGTTAAATTCAGCATGAGATTGAAATGTGTGCGCTGAGCGCCGCATTCTCCGAGGCCCCGGATCGCCTTGTGATAAAGAGGACCGGTCAGTAAATGTGAATCAATCCCTGACATGTCTCAATATTCACACAGAATAATTCACCTTTTAATATTAATAAGCCCTCCTAAGCACCAATCAGTGACTTTACTTAGGCTGCCGCAGGTAGAAGACAGCATTTCCCCAGTCCCCTCTCCCCCAGTGATCAGACTGCAACATTGTAACTTTGTATCCAATCACAAGGTGAGATGATGGGGCAGAGTTGTTTCATTGACATTTGATGGTGTCACCTCAGTGCAGGAAGTAGGTGGTGACCCCAGATGATCCCTTAACAAAGATGGGTCTGTCCTTCTGGAGAGAGAAGCAGATGGCAGCATTGTGAGTCATGTGATCTGTGTGAGCGGGAAAAATACTGAAAATGTTACAATGGCACACATTTATGGTGACAGGTCCTCTTTGATATGTTGGTGTATCACTTTGGATTTCTGTGTTTGGCTGTATTGGAGGGATGGAGGTGGAGCTGGTCATATATAATGGGTGGAGGTAATATAACAAAGGGGAAATCTTTATTATTGATCATTAGAATGTAGAAATAAAACATAACCGAGCTCTGTGATTGGATGCTTCCTTGTTCAGTGACCGGTCCTCTTTGCGATATTTGCATCCTTGGTGTGCGTGGATCCATTGGCTGTGCACTGATTGGGGATAGTTGGGGATTGGCAGATGTTTAACGTGTTTAATCTTCCTTCTCCCGCCTGGTTGTGGTGTGTCATGTGATCTCACCGTACGAGGATGAAACGGAAAGATTTATTGGGATGTCTGCGGGGAGACAATCTGCCATTCCAGAGCCATCGCAGGAAACCTCTGCACAGGTGTCTGGGTCAGCGGCGCCGCATCTGTTCTGAGGTCTTTCCTGCCATCTCGGGGGTCTCGTCACTTTATTAGACGCCAGAAAATCTTTTTTTATACAATTTCCCTTTTTTGTCGATTGATCAGAATGTATACGTTTCTTTCCATGTGTACAATGGTCACAGCTCCTCATTACATGTGCAGGGCCGGCTTAGTAGTGAAACGCAATGATTGCACCTCTGCTGCTCTGGGTACAGGGAAGGAGATCGTTCAGTGTATGTGTCGAGGAATTGGTCTGACTTTGGATGAGAAATTGGCTCAGATTTTATTATTCCCAAATGTTGGAATGAATGATCGGGAGGGTGAATATACGGCAGTAATGTGAGGGGGGGATTCATACACGCAGAGATTCTGTACATTCAGCTGAGGGAGATTCATGAGATTTATCCCAGAAATGATTTTTTTTCCTTGCTTCAGGAAAAGTTCCGAACCGCCCTTTGATACGTTACCCCCAGCTCCGGGATTTGGGGTGACAACGCCATCAAAGGGAGCGCTAAAATATTTGTGAATTGTGGAGAATTGGTGGATAAATTGATCAGATTGGTGAGGCTGCAGCAGTGCCCCCCCTTCCCCCACTCATATAATAAATTACATTTCGGTGATTCGAATTCTCTGTGTTATATGGTGCTGACATGTTCTGTAGTGCTGTACACATTGGGGTGACATCGCTGCGCTGGGGTTCGGTGCTAGAACAGAGATGTCGAGGATACTAGAGAAGCGGCCCCACTGATTGTACAGACTGCATAGCTGCACCGGGGCCCCATTCATTCTATTCATACATAGTGAATGTTGGTGCTTCGGTAGCAGTGCAATGGGTGGGAGGGGGTAGGGGGGTTTGTTCTAGGGGCCCTTTAGTGGCTCCATCCACCAATAGAATATTCAGGAGATCTGAGGGTGCTCCCTGTAATGTCAGTGGGTGAGGAAGGAATCTCTGTGGATTCAGGTTCATTCAGGCTGTGGTTCTGACTTGATGGGGAAAGGGAAGTCCAGGAGCCCCCGGCTGATTTTCGGTAGTAGTTGGTGCCGGCTGTGAAACTTAAAACCAAAACTTTTGGCTTTCATTTTGTACAATGCAGCTTGCAGTATCCCCGAGCAACCAATCAGAAATCATCTTTTGTTTCTCTCACTCCTATAAATCGATAAGAGGTGAAATCCCATTGGCTGGATAGAAGTCCTGTGTGTCCCCATTGCAATATCCTGGGGAGGGATTTATAAAGAGTTTATTTTATTCACCTATATTTGGGAAGATTTGTGCAGTGATGGTGTGTTGGAGATCATTGTGTGCGCTGTATGTCCGGCATTTCCCAAATATTGTAAAGATTTTGTATTTTATATAGAAGTATTCCCTGTTGGGGGAAGGGGTCAGAATCCCCCGTTACCTGTTCAGGTAATTTGTTTCCTGGATGTGGTGGATTGGGGTGTTACGGCCCCGGCTCATTCCGGGAGGGGCCGGCTGTGACTTGTTTATTGGCGGGGAGTCGGTGTCTCTGGTTGCCTTTGATGTTGTTCCAGCGGTGATCATGTGATGTACGAAGATTCCTTTATTGTATTCTGTTATAAAGTGATCACAACCCCTTCCTGTCCACAAACCTTACCGGATGTACAATTTATGGGGGTTTGAGAGCTCAATGGGCCCCTGAGGGCCACGGATAAATGGCTTCTTTTTATCCACAGTGTTTGACAGCAAAAAACAGAAATAATGATAAAATAAAGTGCCCGAAAATCACCGACACATTGAATATATCCTCCGAGCAGGATAAGTGAAACTAGAGTTCGGTTTTGGTGAAATTTGGCTGCTGGTGAAAGTTGCCAGTTTTGCTGAAATCGCTGCACCCATTGAACCCCCCTGCTAATCTGCTGTGGCCCCTGGGGAGGCATTGAGGGGTTTTTATGTAAGTCAATCTCCTTCTTGATGAGATGTAATTGAAGTTTATGGCCGCCATTAATTTGTGCGCAGTCAGCGATGTCGGAGCGTCGGGTCAGAAGTGAAATGACGAGACCCCCAATCCCCTCTCTGCCGAGCTCATTTATTGCCCCTCTGATGTCTGAGTGTCCTCACCGGGGGCAGAATTACCCACCTGATATAATCATCTCACCTGTGATCCTGCCAGGGAAAGAATTGATTGGTTACACAATTATATTGGCTACAAATAGAATCATTCAGAGGCCGGTGAATGCACAGGAGGTGAATGTCATGTGTGTGAATGTGTCTTTGTTGCATTTTTATAGGGAAGAGCGACTTTCACCTAGAAATTGGTTTAGTACATGTCTCTCACACTTGTATCGCCGCCCTAGTACGGAGAGATGTCGGTGAGGGCGATTTGGTGTCACGCAGTCACTTTATGCACTATTGTGTCTATATCACCGCTATTATCTCATCACATTTCTCTTCTTCTTGCAGATCATTTTAATGAGTTCACCAGACGTTCACCAGTGACTCCGCCCACCGCTCGCTATCCTCCGCTAATTGTAAGTCCCGCCTCTTTTATTCTCTTTATACTGGTGCAGTGCAGCATGGGAAATCTATACAGCGTTAGAATCTGATTGGCTGATTCTTTTATTATATCTGACAATATGCTGGCATTTGTGGTGATGTTTTGAAGTGGACCGGTTATCACCTGATTGGCTACAAAGGTACAACATTGCAGACTGATTACTGAGAGAGTGGAGACTGAGGAAATGCTGCCTCTTGCCTGCAGCAGACTGATGACATCACCTCAATCTAGACACTGACTAGAGCTCATAGTGGGGCTTCTTGATATTGTAGGAATGTATTCATGCTGTGACAGGTCCACTTTAAATGGTTTTCTGTGTGTGAATATGTGTCTGTGAAGGAGAGGGGCCCCATAAATAGTATCATTGGAAGGGATAGGACCCCCATGGTTGGTGTCTGTGGGTGAGATGGGCCTGTAATTGGTGTCAGTGGGAAGCATAGGGCCCTGTGGTTGGTGTCAGTGGGAGATATAGGGCCCTGTGGTTGGTGTCAGTGGGAGATATAGGGCCCTGTGGTTGGTATCAGTGGGAGATATAGGGCCCTGTGGTTCGTTTCTGTGGTGGGAAAGGACCCCATATTTGGTGTCAGTGCAAGGATAGGGCCTGGTGGTTGGTGTCTGTATAAGGAAGGGGCCCTGTAGTTTGTATCAGTGGAGGAGATAGGGCCTGGTAGTTGGTCTCAGTGGAGGGGATAGGGCCCGGTGGTTAGTGTCTGTACAGGGAAGGGCCCCTATAGTTTGTATCAGTGGA
>NC_092866.1:66291867-66293003 GCF_032062135.1 Pyxicephalus adspersus | reverse complement strand
GTTTGTATCAGTGGAAGGATAGGGCCCGGTGGTTAGTGTCTGTACAGGGAAGGGCCCCTATAGTTTGTATCAGTGGAAGGATAGGGCCTGGTGGTTAGTGTCTGTGAAGGAGGAGGACTCTGTAGTTGGTATCAGTGGAAGGATAGGGCCCGGTGGTTGGTGTCTGTACAAGGAAGGGCCCCGTAGTTTAGTTAATGTCTGTGGTCCCGGTGGTTGGTGTGAGTGGAAGATATAGGGCCCGTGGTTAATGTCTGTGGATGGGAAGGGGCCCATAGGTTATATCAGTGGAAGAATAGGGCCTGGTGGTTGGTGTCAGTGGAAGAATAGGGCCCCATGCTTGGTGTCCGCAAAGAAGAAGGGCCCCATAGTTGGTGCCAGTAGAATGGTTGGGCCATATTATTGGTTTTAATGGAAATATTGGGACCTTGTTGTTGTCAGTGGGAGGAATCATTCCCCAACAGTCAGTTCAAGGCAGACCAAGGGCCACATTCCACGAAGGGGCCATTGCTATGGATATTTGCAGTGTGAAGCTCTCTTGGTGTTCTGTGATATGACTGAATTTTGTAATAACAGGTGTGTGAGCGCCATGTAAATGTGTAATAAGATATTAATTGCAGCTGGTGGCTCTTATTACCGCTTTATGCCGCCGTTACTCCGCACACAGAGATTAATTGGTGCTGCCGGCTCCACTGACAGTTCAGAGATAGAAAGACCCCCATAAACGTCTTCATACAGCAGGGACGCACAGCTTTACCTGAAACAACCCCGCTCGGGTTTTGTCAGCAATCATTGTTCTGCCACCATGGCGGTAACCCCAGACGGGCACCAAGAATGTGCCATGGGAACCGCGCAATGCTATTTAAAGTGCGGTCTTGTCATAGTGAAAGCAATTGACAATAATATGAACTGTGCTGTTTTAGGACTATTGGCTCACGCTGTAAGTTACACCTGAAACACGAGAAAATGCGTGTGATACAACACACACCCCCTATTAATAGAACAGCTTCCATCTTCGGTGTCTGTGCAACTCCAGGCAGGACAGAGACCCTCAGATATACACAAATCTATACAGATCTCCGTGTGTGGGGGGACTAAAGCAGTGCAGAGTATTTCAGGAGAGGAGAGTTATAGAGGAA
>NC_092866.1:66288985-66290622 GCF_032062135.1 Pyxicephalus adspersus | reverse complement strand
GGAAATGACCAAACTGGTGGAATTGATGTTTTTAGAATTGGAGCTCCAATGTGTCGATTCCCCAACATATCGCTCTTGTAATAAGTGAAAAAATCACCTCGATGACATCAGGGCAGCGTGTAATAAGTCCACATCTACCCTCCAATAACAGGAAATGAGCAAGCGGAGGGTCCCATTGTGATCTGGGCTCAGGATTTTGGAAAAAAGGAAGGAGTAGATGGAAGAATTGGAGTTAAAGAATTTGGCCCCTGGGGGCCCTGCGTTGTGCTCAGCACACTTTTCTGACCGTGTGTAGCGATGACGGCAGGTCTTGCAGCCAGGCTTTGTTCCGTCATCTCTTCAGATTTATAACGTGACAAGTTTCATTTACTTTCATGAAATTTAGAGAGTCCCATCCAAACTTTGCCGTGGGGGAGAGATAAATCGATTTGTATGAATTATGAACTGAGAGCTATCGCCTTACTCCATAATGTAAATGAATTTATTTAGCGCTGGTGGTATTTGTGTGACGCCCGCTCTCCAAGGTGCAGCTTCTCCTTTCTTAGCTATAAAGCCCTGGGGCGAGGATAAGGAATAATAATATTGTATTGGGTTGTATGAAAAGTCCCGGGGGTGCAGGGTTTGTGTGTCTGGGCGCAATAATATTCTGCATTTCTATAAATGGCTCACTACGACCTTTTTATCGATAGATTGATCCTTCACAGATGAAATAATTCTCTGATATTGGTGGTGCTGAGTGAAGGACCACAGATCCAGGCTGGATAATATGGAGCCCACAATGGTTCTGCCAGTTATAAGGGAAGGATTGCAGCTCCTGTAATGGGGATGAGTACGCTTCCTGGGGTGATATGATGAACATTCAGACATGATAGATCTTCTGCATGTATTATTATACTATTATCATATATTATTATGGAGTGCTATCCATAAAATGAACTTCAGGAAGTAATATATGTGACTACATGGGGATGGGGATCATCACACAGGTCACACACTCCACACTCTTCTGATGGATGTAGTCCGGCCCAGCCATGATGGAAGTAATATAGGTGATATAGGAGGGATGGGGTCAGTACCCCTATGGGTGGCACAGGGCACACTCTCTGGGTAGGTGGATGTAGTCAGGCCTAGTGATGATAGAAGTAATATAGGTGGTATAGGAGGGATGGGGTCAGTACCCCTATGGGTGGCACAGGACACACTCTCTGGGTAGGTGGGTGTAGTCAGGCCCAGCCATGATGGAAGTAATATAGGTGATATAGGAGGGATAGGGTCAGTACCCCTATGGGTAGCACAGGGCACACTCTTTGGGTAGGTGGGTGTAGTCAGGCCCAGCCATGATGGAAGTAATATAGCTGATATAGGAGGGATAGGGTCAGTACCCCTATGGGTGGCACAGGGCACACTCTCTGGGTAGGTGGGTGTAGTCAGGCCTAGTGATGATAGAAGTAATATAGGTGGTATAGAAGGGATGGGGTCAGTACCCCTATGGGTGGCACAGGACACACTCTTTGGGTAGGTGGATGTAGTCAGGCCCAGCCATGATGGAAGTAATATAGGTGATATAGGAGGGATGGGGTCAGTACCCCTATGGGTGGCACAGGGCACACTCTCTGGGTAGGTGGATGTAGTCAGGC